>NC_081554.1:31511047-31811047 GCF_963082655.1 Stomoxys calcitrans | reverse complement strand
AAAAATAATAAAACGAATAATTATATGAATAATAAATATTTAACCATCTCTTACATATTGAGATGCGTTTTACTGGTATGCAAAGGTAAAAAATCCATTTAAGCATTTTAATTGGGGTGTTTTCATACTGTAATACCCTCCACCAAGGACGGGGTCTAATACCAAGATCATTTTCGTTTTATGAAATTTTATGCGGAGTAGATGCAAAACCTTCACCTTCTTACATTACCATTTATTTTTCTTCGTTTTTTTTTTTTGGCTATATTTATGCATTTAAAGTTTGTGTAAATGTTCTTTTTGTTTTGTTTCAATATATGTATGTATGTATATATATGTTATGCTTTTTCCGAGGGGTTTTCCTAAAAAGTTATATTCATGCATATTTTTATAATCGATAAAAAAGTGGGAGAATATTTATTTTGGGAGTTTTTTTTTGTTTTCTTAATTTGATTTTTGTTTTCATTTTGAATATTGGTGTTGTAATGTTTGTTAAGCTTAATTAATTAAGGTACATCCAGTTATGTTAAATAGCTGCCTACTAATAAGATTTCTTTATTTTTTAATGCCGCCAAAAGGTTGCCCATTATTTCTTGGTATTTTATTCCTTTCTTTATATAAAATAGCCCATAGCCTCATGTGGAATTTTGTAAGTCTGTGTTTTTTTATTCTTTGTTAAATAAATTCTTGAAAAATTGTACAATTGAAAACACACACACATATATTATACATATATAGAGTTCAATATTTAGACTTTAATGGTGTTTGTAATTTTAGAAGACTTTAAGACTTATACCCACCTCGTTGCATTTCGCTGTTTTTAAGAACATTCATATTTTTTTGGTAAAGAACAAAAGGTTTGAAAAAAAAAAATAAACAGAATTCTAAAGAAAAAAAATAAAAATTCCCAATTATGAAAATAAAGCAAAACTTTTTGTAAACTAAATGAAAAAAAAATTATTTTGTTTATAATACAAAAAAATTTCAAAACACGAAGGAATTCGTTTCTCTACGAAGAAAATTCCGTAGAAGTGATACGAGTTCTATGAGCACAATTGTAGGCGACATGTCGCTGCGTCAATTTAAATTTCCCTTCAATTAATTGCAAAAGTAGATAAATGCTCCACAAACTGGGTCACAAACAACTCTGCTTCATTGCAGCTGTTTTGTTGTGTGTCGTTGTATGACTTTAGTCAGAATTGAAGTGTTCTAGTAATTTTATATTTAAAAAATTAATTTTTTTTGGAAAATACCACTACATTTGCCAGAATTGAAGTGTTCTAGTAATTTTATATTTAAAAAATTAATTTTTTTTTGGAAAATACCACCACATTTGCCATATAATAGGTAGGTAAATTTAAATTTTGCAATAGAAGGTGGAACATTTCGCAATCAGTTAACATACTTTTTTCGTGCGAGTGAACTTAGTACTAGGCTTAAGGAACAACTGTCCGATTCAAATTTAAACTCAAAACGGCGTTCCACTAAGCGAACTTTCATTTCATTTATGTCAACACATGTAACACGAAGCCACCAGGCCCATTAAAGATAATAATACTGTACAGATAAATTGATTTTAACATAAGATTAAAAACTACTCAATAATAATTTCTTCGTAAGAAGACCAAACGCATCATCGGCAAGGGCTGCCGCATCAGTGTGTAACACACTGCTACAACAACAACAACGGTTTACGAGTTGCGCCGAAAGAAATGTTCTCCGTTCGGCCAGGAAATCGTTGATTCTATCTTCCTAAGAGAGATTCACCAACTACAGCACATTAACAAGTTGAAAAGTAATTTTTAATTTAAATTCACAAAACAAAGTAAGACTACTTGTAATTTACTGGCGTCAACTAAATTTTCCTATTTGTTTTGATTCTAATACGCTATTTGATGCTGGCAATGCTGTACAAAATGGCAGTAAATTTCGAATGCCATGATCGAAGCAAAAACGAATGTGTTATCGATTCTAATTCGCTATTTGATGCTGGCAATGTTGTACAAAATGGCAGTAAATTTCGAATGCCGTGATCGAAGCAAAAACGAATTCGTTATGAAATGCCGTGATTAGGCCCCTGGTTCAACCAAATCTAATAAAAATTGAAGCCTCTAGGATTTAAGATGTCCAATAGACGATCGATTTGTATTGTGTGTTGTTGTTGCAGTGTGTTGTCCGCTGATGAAGGACTCCTTGCCGATGGAGGACTCCAGACACTGAAGATAGAGTAAAACGAACTAGTCGATAATTAATTTTTTGGCTAAATATCGATTGATATTTATCCTGCTTGATTCTGTTAAATGTCAAGACCCACGAACTCTGCGACGAAGATGGGGTGCGTCCACAGGGATCTGGGTCTGGCTGGGCATTAAACAGGTGACGTGTATCGAGCGGTCCCTAATAACAATCGGGTCCCTGAGCGGTCCCTGATAACAATCTGCAGAAGTTGAGGCGGCTGCATCTGCCGGAACGTAATTGAGCGAGAACTACTTTGGATTGCCGAGGGAGGTCAATTTCTTCAGATGCAATGAGAGGCGATCGTTCTCCAAGGACTACATTCACCCGTTAGCCATTTACCGCTTCTGCTACCGTGTCTGCATGAATGTTGTCTAGATCCGCTTGATATGCCGCTTGATCTGGAGGTTCTCTCTTGTAGATCTACCTTAAGGCTTCTGGGCGGTGGATATCTATCCACAAGATGATGATTTGGATGGTCTCTGCGATAACAGCCCAAAAGGTATTGCTTAGACAGCATGTAGTTATGTCTTCGCACTGGTAGGATCTTTGTCTCCTAATGGAGGTGGTCCACATGAGAACTGAGCAGCTGACGAGACCATACTGTACCTTGTAAGTGGTCAACAAGGTTTCTTTGACTGCACCCCAAGTGCTGCCAGCAAGAGAGTTTTTAGGACCTTGTTTCTACTTTTGACTTTATCGCAAATTGCTGTGGCATATGGGGAGAATGTATAAGAGCTGTCAAATGTGACGCCAAGTATTTTGGGACACTTGATGGTCGGAATCATTTTTCCATCGACCATCACAGTCAGTTCAGTTCACCTCACGCTTATTTGTAGTGAACAATGTGGCTGAAGATTTGGTGGCAGATATCTTCAGATTTCTTGTAGCGAAATATGAGGCAAGTTCGTTAAGGTAGACGTTCAACCTATCGCAGATGTCAACAATGGGTGGGGGCCTGATGCCATGATCGTATATGATACGATCGTTCGCATATGATACGATCTCTATGCCGTCTGGAGGGGTTGGAATGGAGGAAAGATAGAGGTTAAACAGTGCCGTAGATATCACCCCACCTTGGGGAACTCCCTGTTTCACTCCATGGTGTTTCGACTTCTTATCCCTAAATTCCACAAATGACTGGCGACCACACGGATAATTCGCGACCCAGCGTTTCAGGCCTGGCTGGAGGGACGTGTTGGCGATGTCCTCAAATAATTTGGCACGGGTGACCGTGTCGAATGCCTTCGATAGGTCCAGTGCCACGAGGATCGTCCTATAACATGGCCTAGGCTGATTGAAGCCACGGCAAATGTGTGCGGTGATGGCATACAAAGCTGTTGTTGTGATATGCAGTCTTCGAAATCCATGTTGATGCTCGGCGAATGGAAATTCCCAAAAGAGGCTTGGGGGGAGTAATGCCTCAAGCGTCTTTGCCACTGGTGAGAGAAGGGAGATCGGTCTGTACGTCTCCCCCAAACTCGTGTCCTCTCCAGGCTTCAGTAGTGGAAACACTCTGCCCATTTTCCAGACATCGAGAACTATAAGAGTGTCCAAAGACAGGTTGAGGACATAGTAAGGTACTCAACTCCAGGTAAATCTAGATTCTTCAACATCAATGTAGAGATTCCGTCGGGGCCCAACGCCTTGGTTGATTTGGCGCCAAGGATGACATTCGTAACTTCGCCCACGGCAAATTGTGATGGATGTTCATCGGCTCGGAGACCACGAATACGGCGAATGGCTCTCCTCCTTGCCCTGTCACTCTCGGGATGCACAAAAAAATTGGCAGTTAAACAACCAGTCGCATCTCTTCGGATCAGTCACGGTTACTTCGCCAAAAGTGACTGAGGTCCTGTCATCCCGACTACCGGGGTTCGAGAGTGCTAACATTTTGTACTATGATTTCACTCATGACTTCCATTTGACTTTATTAACCTTGGTTTAATTTGATCGGTGCATTGATATTGCATCTATATAAAACGATCTCCTGATTTTTAATTCTCATTTTCATTTGAAATATAGGTGATGGGAAATTAACGATAGTATCGATATTTGTTATTGAAACTATCGAAAATATCGAATGTTGCGATTATCGATAGTTTGCCAGCTCTATTGAATACATCAAAACCCAAGACTTAATTTACAAAAATTGGAAACAAATTTTATCCAATTGTTTGCTCAAAAGATTCGGGAAAACCAAATATCATGACAGTGAGGTCATATTTGTTCATATTAAACAAAAGTCAGTCAATAAACTACAGAAAACTTTATAGACAAAATCAGTCTTTTAAATTACTTTGAAAATTATTTGAAATTTACATTTTTATGAGTAAAATTTACAAGTTTTAAAATTTAATTTTACTCAAAAACAACTACTGTTTTAAAAATCAAATGTAGCTTATTTTGTTATTATCTCATTGATATTGTATGAAAAATTTGGGTTTTTTTAATTCCATAATTTTTTTTTTTATTCGCATAACTCTTCAAACATGTATTCTTACGATCACTACGATAATTTTCGTGTTGTCCTCAAAGTAAAAAATAATATATTAAAAAATTAATACATACAATAATGATTTAATGAAAAAATCAAATAAATCTCATGCTTTACAGTCTAAAATTTTGTATCTTAAATATACTCTAGTAGCCAATAGGTGTTTTTTACGAAATGGGTCGAAAAAGGTTTGAAATGAGTTATAAAAAATTGGGGTTTCGAAGAAGATTAAAAATTTGCATTTCCATGACTTGTAAAGGGAATTTTTTAAGATTAATTTTTTTCTTCTAGTATCTTCTATGAATTTTAAATGGATATTGTTTAGTATGAGCTCATTGATTCAAATATTTGTAAGAAAACTATAATGCCAAATATTCTCTAATCCTTTGGCGCATCAGAAACAAATGCATCAAACTTAAATATTCGCCATAAATAAGTTTAGAAAATGATCGAATTGATTGAAATATAATATAAACTTGCTGCAAATCAAATCAACGGAAGATGTGGCTTCTACAGCCTTAAAAATCGAAACGCATAAAAAATATATATGGGAACTTTACCTAAATCTAATTCGATTTTGATGAAATTTTTTGCATGTAGTGCGACGTCAAATCTCAAATCTCCTACAAAATTTTGTAAGGATGGGACCAAACTTATTGCTACTACAACTTTTAAAGGGCATATCGGTTTAAAGATATACATGACAGCTATATATTAATCTAATCCGATACACACATACTAGGACGTCAATTTGGTAAAGATCGGACCAAAACTGTGCCTTCTGCAGACTTAAAAGACCATATCGGAAGAAAGATAAATATTGGAGCTATATACAAATCTGATCCCATTCAGATGAAATTTTTTACACATATTGGGACGTCACAAAAAGCACTTCGTGCCAAATTTGGTAAACATCGGACCGAAATTGTGCCTTCTACAGGCTTAATAAGTCAACTCGGATGAAAATTATATATGGGAGCTATATATAAATCTGGACCGATTTAGATGAAATTTTGTACACGTATTAAGAAGTCACACGAAACATATGCTAAATTTTGTAAGGATTGTGGCTTCTACAGCTTTAAAACGGCACATCGGATGAAAGATATATATGGGAGCTATATCTAAATCTGAACCGATCTATAGCGTTCGTCCTTGGACCGAAAAAGAGACCCATGCAAAAGTTTGTGAGAATCGGACAACATATGCGACCTGTACCTTGATTACAAGAATACATGGACAGACGGACCGACGGACGTAGCTAAATCGAATCAGGAAGTGATTATAAGCCGATCGGTATACTTATTAATGGGTCTACCTTGTCTCCTTCTTAGCATTGCAAACAAATGCACAAAGTTATAAAACCCTGTACCACAGTGGTGGTATAGTGTATAAAAATGGTTGAATCAATAAATTTTTTAATTAAAAATGAAAAAAAAATTTAATTGAAATTTGAAAAAAAGTTCAGATTCAGTTAAAAATATGATTGAATCAATTAATTTTTTAATTGAAAATTGCCTAAAAAATTTCAATCACAATCGTAATTGAAAAAAAAAATACGGATTCAATTAAAAATTCGTTGATTCCAAAAAATTTTTTTAAATGAAAACATTTTCTTTTTTCAATTAAATTTGTTTTTGTGCAGGTGCGATTTTATGTTAAAGTCAATAAAATACACTTTTCTTCGTTAAATGGTCATAAAATATTAAGAAAAAAACTTTTTTTCTAATTTTTTTCAAAAAAAATTTTGTGATAAAAATTACAAAAATTAGTATGTCAATAGAAATGCTCTAAATAATGAATCTATATGTCTTGTAGCGTACCTGAAAGCCATACAATATAACTGCGATAAATATGAAATTTCATCAAAATCCGACAAGGAAATGGAAAATCGGTCAAGCGTTAATGGGTTAATAGAAAATTTTGCAAAATTATTATTATTCAAGCAAGTCAATCATTTTTGAATTTGAATTTATGAAAACATTAATATGAAATTATTTCAAAAATCTATAAATTTTTTATTAAATAAATGATAGGAATCCTATCAAATTAATGATAGGATTAATAAAAAAAAATTTTATCAGCACGCCACCAATCATTTTGTTTAATTGAATTGATAGAAATTTACTATTAATATCAATCATTTTTTAAATCGTACCAATTAAATTATTCCATTTTAATAAGAAACACAATTAATCATTTTGTTTAATCGAACTGTGTAAAATGTTAATAAAAAATATTGCAAAATGAATACTTTTTTAAATAAAACCAATAAAATAAAAATCTTTTTCTAAAATCAATAAACGTTTTAAAATAAAATATTATTAATTAAAATAAAAAACTGAAATCCGAAACACCATCATTCATTTTGTTTATTGTAATTGAGAATTTTTTGCAAAAATCAATATTTTTTTAATCAAATCAATTTTAGAATAAATTAATGAAAACAGAATTGATCAATTGAATTGATGATAAAGTTAATAGAAAACTATTAAAAAGTCAATTGTTCACAAATGAAACCAATTAAAGACTTAACTAAATTATGGTATCACATTCAATTACCTTTTTAATCAAAATACCCCATTTTTAAGCTTGAGAAATAAACTACGAATTCAATTAAAATGATAAATAGATTTATGAAATTTTGTCTTTTATTGTTAACTGATGCAGTTAAGACACTGTCCATCTGGGTTTGTTAGGAATTTTTTTTCCACTCTGAAAGGACAGATTTTTTTTCAATAAAATAGAAGTGAATTCAAATATGCCCAAAATTAACCAAACCTTTGGTTGTGTTTTTGTTGAATAACTCATTGAATTGCTATTATGAGAAAAGATGAGAAAACCCCAAGATCTTTAAATTGTAGAAATGCTGAATGTTTTGCTGGCTAGGCCTAGAGTATACAAAAAGAAATACAGCTACAAACTCATAAGAAATTTCAGGCAAGTATTACATAAAAAATAATAATAATTACAAGCTATGCAAAGACTCTATTTTCTTGTTTAAATTAAAATTCACATTTATAATAATATTTCACAAAGTTAAAAAAGAAAAATTAAAAATACTGATTTCACAGAATAAAAAGAAAATACAAAGACTAAATTGATATTTTGATTATATTCATTCTCAATTGTTGTAAGATCATATACAAATATGTATATATGTATGTACGCATATGCATTTGTAGTACATATGTACATGTGGAATTTTTCGTTTTTGTAAATTGGTGGAGGGTATACTAGATTCGGCCCAGCCGAATATAGCGCACTATTGCTTTTGTTGTTGTTGTTTGTGTGTATATATGTCGTGTGTGTGTTGTGTTTTGTTGTAAATTTTTTACGAAATTCTGAATATTTTCTGTTTTTGCTTTCTTTGTTTTTTAAATATATAATAATTATTATTATTATTATTATTGGTAAAAAAATTATATATGTATAATATGTACATACTAAAAAAAATTAATTGCAGTTGTTTGCAGCAGCGTATAATAATTGTATTTTGTATTATTTTTAATAAAATTGCTAAATTATGGTGTCTAATTGCCTGGCTTGGTGTAAAATTTTCTTTTGATGTCCTACTAAGGTAATACCCATATCCGAGAGCTGTTGAGCAGTTAATCTTGAGATCTGTTGAGCTGTCACCAGATTAGCCTCTTTGAAGTGCTGTGAATATCGTGACATTTTTATGTTATCCAACCACATGTCGGTGCTGATGAAGATGTTATGCCCTCGCTGACTATCCATGATGTGCGAGCCATCATTTTCGGGCGAGTTTCGAGTGGTCAGCAAAACCTGTGGCTGTCGCGCCAAATTGTCCAATGTTGACACGATGCTGGCAAACGATGGACGATGGGTGCGTTGCTTCTGCCAGCAATCCAACATCAATTGGTACAAAGCCTCCGGACAGTCCATGGGTGCCGGCAAGCGATAGCCCTTCTCAATGCTTTTGATGACATCCTGATTGGACCAATTCCAGTAGGGACGTTCGCCATAGGACATAACTTCCCACAAGACAACACCGTATGACCAGACATCCGAGGCCGAAGTAAATTTCCTAAATGCTATTGCTTCAGGAGCCGTCCAACGCACTGGTATCTTTCCTCCCCTGGTGGTGTATGCATCACTGGCATTTTCAATTTCTCGCGAAAGCCCAAAGTCGGCTATCTTGCATATGAGCTGGGAGTTGACCAGTACATTGCGTGCTGCCAAATCTCGATGTACATAATTCATCTCACTTAAATAGGCCATGCCACTTGCTATGCCGCGTAACATGACAATCAATTGCAGCGTCTGGAATTTGCCATCGTTGACACGTAAGAAAGTATCCAGGCTACCGTTTTCCATGTACTCAGTGATAATCATAACGGGATTGGAGCGGGTCACCACACCCTGCAGATAGATGACATTGGGGTGGTCGAATTGTCCCATAATCGAAGCTTCTGTCAAAAAGTCGCATCGTGCCTTTTCCGAAGAGCCTGGCTTCAAGGTTTTGATGGCCACATCAATGTCCTGCACGAAATTTGGTGGTATTTTCAAGCGTCCCCGGCACACATCTCCAAATTCTCCGCCTCCTATTATGGCTTCAATTGTTATGTAATTGGCATCAATTTCCCGAGCAAATTCTCGTATGGCCTGATTTGGATCTTCATATGTGTGGGGATCCACATAGCTGCGACTGTTGCCAAACAGTGGAGTGGTAACATTCGATTGAATTGTTTTAACAATGGGCGTGGTGTCCATGGCATGTATGTAGGTTACTACCTGACCTTCATTACTGGCATAATCCAATGGCAATGGCATGTGGTTACTCGATTTCTTATCGAGATCGTCTTGGTTCTTAGAGCGCAGAAAAACCACAGTTGCTATTATTACCAAAACTAAAATAACCACCACCGCAACGGTAGCACCGGCCACTATACGCATCTGTAGGTTCTCCTCGTATACCGAACCCACTCCCGGCTGAGTGTGGGCATAGACGATATTACTGTACGTGCCAAAACCATTGATTGTCTTGTAGCGTACCTGAAAGCCATACTCAGTGCTGTCATTAAGACCCTCAATGTGAGCCTTGGTGTCCTTTGTAGTCAATGACGTTTTGTTAATGGCATCAAAGTCGGGCTTTGGAAACCAGCGAACTTCGTAAAATTCGATGGGCGCATCACTTTGGACTGGCTTTTCCCATATCAAGTCTACTTCGTTGCTTGTGGCCAACACCACACGCACATTGCTCACTGTGGATAATATGGCTGACTCAGTGGTGGTAAAGGTGATTTCATCCCATTCAGTCTTGATTTGACTTAAGTCTATAGGTTGATTGTTACTATTGTGTTGGGGTGTGGTGGAAGTAGCTGCAGGTGGTGCCAAGGGAATCTCATTATCATGTTTTCCCGCCTCTTCCGAGCTAAAAGAATCATTCACATGCTTCTGTGACTTCTCATCGGCAGTTCCATTTTCGGCAATATATGAGACACCATTCATGGAATGAATCTGTATGGTGTAGGTGGTCATGGGTTCCAAATTGGTCAGGGTCAACTTTGTGTCATTGAAGGTGTCAGTGTTGGGCGTCAAGACCACATTGGAAGAGCAGGTGGAACACACGACTTTGTAAACGATATCACTGCGATAAATGGTATTGGCATTGTTTTCACTGGCAGAATGATCACGCACCGGTGCATTCCAAGATAATATTGCACTAATATGATCAACAAATAGCAAGGTAAGATTTGTGGGTGGTCCTGGCGGCTTGTAGCAGGGCATGTGTTTCCCATCTCTGGGATGCCTATTGAAACCGGGCAGGCATTTACAAAAGCTGGAGGCCGATTTGGAGGCATTCGAATTGGGTGGACATGGTACGCATTTGCCCACTTCTGCTGAGCGGAATGTACCCACAGGACATTCATTGCAGGTCTTGTTGGCATAATCGGGCTCGTAGCCTCCTTTACAACGACAACCTCCGGTAAGTATGGTCCATTTGCCATCGCCTTTGCACAGGTAGGTGGGCTGCTCATAGGGTTCGGCATTGTCAACACATGTGCCATTTTGTTTCTCTATTATGGTGATCTCCCGACCAGTGGGTGTTTCATTGAAATGGGCAAAATTCTCGGTGACTGCCGGACAAGTGATGTAATACACCTTAACTGCCAACACGCTGATGCAGGCTCCCTGGTCGCGGAAAGCAAAATAAACACCCTTTTTGGTTACGGCAATGCTCTTGACCTCTGTATTGATATCCACATCGGAGTTCTGATTGAAACGACCCTCACCAGCTGCAATGCGGGCAATTAGTTTGTAGCTATCCGTTTGCCAGGGCGGAGGCTCACGAGTGGCAGCATCAAATTCGTAATACAATAAACTGAATGTTTCCTTACACGATAGGGCATTGCCCGGAAACAGCGAACAGTCTCTAATTGTGAACTGTATCTCTATATAGAGGCGATTAGCGGGACCGCGATCAATGAACGGAGACCAAAGCCAATTGTTGACATTGTGATAGGCCACATCACACACGACATAACTGCGCCAATTTATGCCCTTAACAAAATCCGTAAAACTCTCTTCCACCCAACCGGGCGTCTGTGCCTGCGGTCCATATGGATAACGCGTCCATTCCAAAGTAGCCTCACGTGTCGTGTCGAGCAGTATCACTTGGTCGGCAGTAGCAGTGTGCAACTGCATGAGTATTAACAAAATTAAAGTAGTTATTATTGTAGGGTGCATTAAAAATAAAGACAATTTCAGGGGAGATGATGAACATGATATTTCGTTATCGTAAATTTGAGACCTTCTGGGGAATCTCTTGTTCTCTGTGGCATGAGGGGGCATACTTGGAAAGATATTTTTGGGTGGCTGTTGTTCTATTTTGGGTGTAACAACTAAACACTTGTGGCAGGAATCTTCTACTACTAGCGACGATGAAGAAGATGATGGCGATGGTGGCAATGTCGATCCAGGTGAAGATACAGATGACACTGAAGAAATATTCGATGCATTTCGTCGATGTTTATATTTGTTGCTTGTGGTGGCTGGGGATGAGCTTGAGGTCGACACATTCGTTGCGGGCACTAACGACGATGATGGTGACGAACAATTTAATGACGTTGCTAATATCAATGTTGTTGTGGCTTTTGTTAAAAATAATTTCAATGCAACTGTTGAAGTAGCCGCACTAATGATCGATGATGACATTGTTTTTGTTATCGTTGTGAAAATTTGCGTTGTTGCCGAACCACCACCATTGCTATGGTGTTGCGGAATAATGTTCGATGCCCTATTGATTTGTCGCCGTCGTCTTGGTTGTGGTGGTGGTGGGGGCGCAATATTGGAAGCATTTTCGATATTTTGATTTTCAGAATTATTCATTCTGGATTTCTCCTTATCAAGCAGTCTTGTTGTCATCGCCGACGATGATAATGTTGATGCCATACACTGTGTATGTGATTTCTTCTTCATGGGTAGGTCGCTTCCACCACTACTACTGTTACTGGTAATGGTGTGGCTGTCGACCATAATACTGGATCCCATCTTAACGAGATTACATTTTTTTAAAATTTCACTTATACTACTACTCCATTGGAGGCCTTCATGGACACACGATGTCAATAATCGAAGTAATGGGCTTGATAATAATTTTGATGGAGTCGATATTGGCGGCAATGATAACGAATATCCACTGTTGGTTGACGTCTGATTACAGTTAACAATGTCTTGGACATTTTTATGAAATTGCACTGTCCCAATACATGGACATCCCACAAAATCCGGAGGTTTTTCTCGCTGCTGTTGAATGCTTTGTTTTTTGGAATGATTTAGAACATTCATAGCTGCAATTGAAGATTTCATTTCAATTTACGAATGTAGAGGTTTTATAATGCTATTAAGTTTGGCACGAATGAAATCTGAATAATACATCGCTAGGAGTGGGTAACAAAAAGAAATTATTAATTTCGCAAATGAATAAGACTGAAGAAAAGGACACGAAGTAGGTCGGTATAAAGGAAATTGAATATGATTTTAAACCCAGTAGATTTCCTTACAAAACTTTTGAGACTCACTAAAATAGCTCATATTTTACATGAACCGGATCGCTTATCCAATGTCATAGAGACGAAAACACCCCATGATACGATCAAGAGTTTCGAAATACTACTTAAGCCAAGAATGCGGCAATCAGACCAACTCTGCAATCAGTAGCAAAGCCCCAGATGAAAGAGAGGTATAGGTAGAAAAGGAGAGAGATAAATGTCTATTCCGCAGAAAGAAGCTGAAAATGGAAAACAGAAGACAGAATAAATTCCGAAAATGCTATCAAAACAATCAAACATCAAAGCGAGGACTTTGCTACAGGCACATTCTCCAGCAGATACAAGGATAGAGGATAGATGGTATAATATGTATACAGCCTAGTTAGAATGAGGACTAAGTAGCGGTGACCCGACTGAAGAACAACAAAGTAGCAGGAGCCGATGTCCAGCTAAACTATTTAAATCCGGAGGTGGCACGCTGATGATGCCTATGAGGATCGCCATCTCATCACATACAAGATACTCTCAGTGGTACTGTATAATAGACAAAAATCGTAATCAACGAAATAATTGAGCCCTATCAGAGCCGCTTTAGACCTGGAAATCAATCATAGGCCAGACATTCACAATGCGTCTGTCAAATCCTGGAAAAGGCCTAAGCAGAATAGATCGACTCTTACCATATTTTCTTCGATTGTAAACTGCCTTCGAATCTCCATACGTTGTTAAGTCATATCTGCGTTTGGTATCCCCCAAATTTGACACGATTCTGATATATGACGCTTGCTGATTCAGGTTTCTCAATAACAATAGGAAAAACCTCCTCCAAACCGCTTATTATCAGAAAAGACAGCCTTCATCTATGGAGAGATAAGACCAAGTGGATGGTATCAACTCTCGGAACGTACAATAAACCCGGGCAAATCGAGAAAGTTGTAATCTTTAACATTGAGAAAGTCATAAATTTTATCTAGTTCGGAACCGCCGTAAACGAAAATAAGATAAAAGTCTTTAAATCAATTCCATGGCAGACGGTTATACGTACCGGATTGACCCGATGGAACCCATCATCGGCAGTGTACAACACAATGCTACAACAACCAGGTCTTTAAATAAAACGAAGAATTATATTGGCTAACAGATGCTACTTTGGATTACGCAAGCAGTTCAGGAACAAAGCCACATCTCTACAGAGGAAATTACAGTAAACAAGGCACTGATACTACTCGTGTTTTATGGTCCCGAGGTATGTATGTATCAAAATACAAAGAAAGCATTGACAAGGTCATGTTGTCAGAGTGAATGAAGAAGCACTAGCTAAGAAGTCTTTTTTATGGCAAATATTGTGGTACCCGCTAAAGGGGAATAGTGGAATGCTCCATATGGAGTAGCTGCATTCGCGGACAATCAGGGGAATCGAGCGGAGATTCTCAGTGAGAGGCCGAGCGCCACCGGCTCTTGCACAAATACTGAATGCCATTAATGCTCGATATGGCAAGGCGCCTTTAAACAACCAATGGCCACCATGTTCCCGCGGCGATCAGTCTTTCCGACCGAAACGAGCTTGCTCACCTACAAGAGCTACTCGTCAAGCTCGCCACCTCCACATGAAAATGTGGCTATATATATATGAGGATACGGAGTGGAGTGGTATCATGTGGAGAGTCTCAGTAGTAGACCGGGCGGCACCGGTTCTTGCTTAAATAATAAGTGCTTATAATGCACCATACGGCAAGGATAGTTATTGGCGCCTTTGAATAACCAATAGTCATCTTGTTCCCGAGGAAATTGGTCTTATGAACCGAAACGAGCTTGCTCGCTTATTGGAGCTTGACGAGGATCACTACCTCCACATGAAAATGTGACAACAATAACCAAAGCTCAGATGGAAAGATAAATTAGAAAAGTGTCAGAATGTTGGAAAAAAAGCGCAGAAGATCGAGGTGCTTGGAAATCTGTGAGTTGCTTGGATAATCTGTGATAGCCAATTAAAAAATAAAAATAAAAAAGTAAAACTTCTCTCCAAAGAAGTGTCGCACTGCGGCACGCCCCTTTTCATTGAGCTTAAACTTGATGTGATGTGAAAAGTTTGCCCCTGTTCCTTAGTGGAATGTTAATGGGCAAAATTTGCATTTGCATTAGTGACGGAGCTCAAACGTAATACTAGTGTGATATGTGTATTTGGCCGGAAAATCAAAACCGGCAATTGTTGGCGAACTCAAACACACAAAAGTGAACAAAATGTTTGTGTATCGCACCATAAATCGTTATAATGATACAGGTAGCATTTCCTGTATGATGGGGGTAAAAGAATTTGCAACTCCTGAAAAGGTTCTGAGAGTAAAGGCTCGAATTCAACGAAATCCACGCAGTAGTTACAATCAAATATTAAAAAAACGAGTTCAAGTTAATGCCTTATAAGTTCAAAAGGACACATGGTCTTACACCAAAGCAAAAGAAAGTTAGACTCGTAAGAGCAAAGAATATGCAGCGTTTGCGCGAGCGAATTTCAGAATATCGTGTTCTTTGACACCAATTAGTAAACTCCTAATATGGTCTTGTTTACTTAACCGAGCGCACGTACGATAATATTGAACCTACGAAAGACCTCCCTCAAGTGATGGTATGGGCAGCTCTGACCACAGATGGCCACGCTCCCACCTTTTCCGTCAAATATGTTTAATCGAAATGCGACTCATTATAGGGAAAACACTTTAGAATCAAATTTGGAGCCGTGGGCATGCAAATATTCCGTTGGCGGACAATGGACATAACAACTAGATTCGGCATCATCATTTAAAGCATGTGTAAACCAAGAGTGGCTAAAAACCCATGTTCCGCACTTCATTTCGTCCACACAGTCGTTGTGCCAGATGACAATCCGATGGACTTCCCTCCTCTTTGGATCATATTAGAAAGCAAGGTTAGGACTGAAAAATATATACGGATGCGCCGAAGAAAGCCAATGTACAGGAAAGGGCAACAATATAGGCAGATTACATTCGAGCAGTTAGCCATTCATATTTTGACCTACTCAAAGCAATAGTCAAGATTACTGTTACACATTTTTGTCATTTGAAACAATAAAAAATATTTGTACAACAACAAATGTGGTCGATTGATTTGGTTACACTTAGTGTCAGCTAAACTGCATAAAATTTTATCTTGCCTACCAGCATTATTTACCCAAAGTTTTCTAGTTCCAAGGATTTTGAGTAAAGAAAATTATTTCCCCTAAAGCCTACATCAATTATTTCTTCTTTCAAAGTAGTTTTTACTGCCTTTACTTTAGAAAGAGTCCAAATATTGCATACATTTTTCATTGCAGACGCGTCCGAAGAGGGACAGAGCAGCAAGCCCGCAAGTACTTTGTAGATTAAAATTTTAGAAATTGTTAAAAAAAAAACTGTTTAAAACATACCTTAATAAATAATTATTAGGCACACATTCCTTTCTATTTTTTAATTCATATTTAATTATAAATAACTAGCAGACGAATATACCACACTGATTAGAAATGTCTAATACGAACATTTGTACATTAAAAAAGAGCACAAAGGGGCGGAATAGACAACATTCTTAAAGGGATACTGTTTTCCCACGCCATTTCGACAACGAACTGATGATATCGATCGAAGAAGTGCAGGTACATGCGGGTTCATAATAAAAACCTGTAATGCTAAACAGCACATAATCATCAAACATTAGATGTTAACTACCAACAATTACGGAATTGATTCATAATTCAACGAATTAAAAATGCCTCCTTGCGACAAATTCTAATGAATCTTACGATTGTCCCCAACCCCCCCCTAAATTCGTTCATTCGTTTAATACACACAATCAAACAAACACACCATCCGACCAACCACTGTCAGAAAACCATCATGGAGGACATAAAGAAAGGCAGCCTGGGGTTACAACAGCAGCGAACGGACTCGTTGTCACAAAGAACCAAAAAAAGATACTTGTGTATGCGCATCCACCTTTACACATTTCAACTTCAATTTTCAGCACCGTTTTTAGCGACTATTAATTCAGATTTCATTCATACAAATCTTGTTTTCTTATAATTTCGTGTATCATAATTACTTTTTTCCGTTTATAATGCCCTTTAGGCCTTTTCCATTAGAAGATTATCATTGTGAAGCGCTCAGCTTATTCCAGTTTTTTTTCACTGAGGAGGAATTTTTCATCGAATACACATTTTTTCTTGTTATGATTGAGTTTGAGGGCACCAACACCATACACTTGCAAGTTTTTTAGCCTGTTTTTCCGAAATCCGTTGATATTTTCGTTAATTTTGATTATATTTAAATAAAATATTATTTTGATTTTTATAATTTCAAAGTTTTGATTATTGTTTGCTGGGTTTTGAATGGTTTTTGTTTATCTCAATTCGGTTAAATACATTTTCGATTGCTTTGCACAAATACAATGCTGCTGCTGCTGCGGCGACAAAAGTAATCATTTGTATCTGTGTATACTCATCTTCAAAGTAGTCAGTACGTTGCCTGGGTATTCATTCGTAGTAAATCGATGAAGTTTATGAGCGATATGCGGAGTTGTTGTCACTAAAATAATCAAATGTATGATACGAAGTTATGCAACCCTGTAACTACCTTAGTTTATTAACTCCCTTTTATGGATATGGATAGTCAGAGTTGAGTTATCTCCATTTCATTTTGGAATTGCTATATATTTCTCAATCTTGATCTTTAAGACGAATTTTTAAAACTTAAACATAAAATACATGTATGTTATGTTATGTTATTCTTCAAATGCCCCGTAAATATGAGGTTTCGAAATTAACAGCAATTTAAACAAGAACTGCAGCAGGACAAAGTCGCTTTTTGATACCCTATATCATAGTGAACATATGTTTAAGCGTGATTCAAAGCAATCAGTGGAAAAAATATTCCTATGGCACAGCACAGCACAGCTGATGGAACTTGATATGTCAATTCATATTTGAATTCGCTTATTAAAATATAAACTTCAAAATACACTTTGCATTTAGAATTCGTCTGAAGCGGACGCTTCGGGATTCGATGCTTAGTCATCGTTATACACAGTACAGTTATAACTGTACATTGGTTTTAATTCTGTATTTTTAATACACGTGTTTTAATTTACAGTTGGTGGGGACACCAACTTCGGAAGTACAACCTGGCATATAGAGTCGTACTCTGCCATTTCGATTAAAGTCCAAAAAAAAAAAAAAAAAACTTCAAAATAAAAACTCTCTGAATTGATTTTTGTGTTTTCTGCTGTTATGGTTCTTAAACATAGCCCATATAATGGTACGCGTCTAACAATCTTAATCGCTATTAGCTTTACCCAGGGAACTAGGTTCATTGTACCGCCACCAAAAAGATTCAAAAAGCGCTGAAGAACACAGACACAATTTCCGGCAGTACAATGCCAGACATTAGAATAAAGAAGATAAGGAGCCAACATGCATGACAACAATGGAAGCCAGGAGGGCTAGAGAAGTTCCCTCCTATCTGCCATTTGAAGCCCTTATTGTAGTCAAGAATGACGAAAGGACTATGTGCCTGGAACCAATTTAGACAGGTAAAAAGGTGTTCATTTAGCCATAGTCACGCACCTACCCCCGCAATTTCAGGCTAGTGCCACAATAGGTGCTCAACCACCTAAAACTCCTCCTTATCCCCACAAATCATGCGTAAGTCCGTCATGTGTCCAACGCGACGTCAAAGTCCCGACATTGCAATAACTTGTAAGGACCCCTATCAGCAGTAAAAGCGCCAGCTCTACATGTAGGAGTGGTTCCCTGAACACACCAAGTTACCTCATAGTGATAAATAGAAGCAACTTTATCTTTCGGTTTAAACGTTTAGCCCATTGGCCATTCTTGGCAGCATATGCGCTCAAAGTGAGTGTCAAAAAGACGTATACAAATGGTCCTTGTGGTGATTGAGCTCTAATCACAATATATCTATTTGAACCGCTAATTATCCCTATCAAAATAGTATGAACTCAATTCAGGAGGAATCCTAATGTGCACCACTATGCATTTGACATTTGTGATGTGTGGTCCCTGGTTATGTTGTTGTTGTTGTAGTAGCAGTGTGTGGTACACTGAGGCGGCAGCCCTTGCCGATGAAGTATTTCATCGGGTCAATCCGGTACATACAACCGGCTGCCATGGAATTGGTCCCTGGTTATAATCGAGACACGCGCCTATCAAGTTGGAAACAATTTCAGCCCAATTGAAATTGAGCCACAACTACCCTGGTCTGCACTTGGTAGCTACTTTTATCGCTTCAATCGCTTTCAAACCTAGTGAAAACTATATAAACGTGCAATCTTGGTGATTTTGTGGGTTAAGCCTCTGGAACTAATGGGGAATTTTGAACATTTTATTGTTTGTATTTTCTTGCTTGACACTCAAATATGAATAAACTTCTTTATTCATGCTCTGATTGGTTGAAGCAAATTTGCCGTAAATTATTAATGTCACGGCGAATCTATTTTTTTTTTTTCAAAAAATCCCAAAACAGATGCTTTGTTGTAGCAATTCGCCGATGCGGCCACGTTCGACATCTACGAAGTGGTCTGTTTGGTTTTGATCCAATTGGATTATACCCATTAACAATAGAGAAATATCGCCTGTTCTCTCATGGGGATATTTATCTACATTGAAAGCGATTTCGATCTAATTTATAGGCCCTAGTGATAGCCGTAGAGGAAAACATTGTTCAATTTATATATGTATGTAGGTAAATGCCGATTGCGATTAAATTCTGTATACACAGTAGTATAGAACAAATACATATATGTTTATACAACTGGAAGTCGTATCTAAATCTGAATCGATCTCTTCAGGTGTCAATAGGATTTTTCTGTGCCAAATTTTTGCACACACTATTTACTTTTACCACGGCACGGAATGGTTGTGAGCACCACACAGGCTGGAACATTGAGCTCCAATCTGTGTGGTGTTCATTGCTGTTACGAGAAGCTTTGCTGCAAGCTACCTTGCGCGTCCACAGGTTGCGGATGGTGGAATGCCCCATACGGAGTAGCTGCAACGGCAGTCTCGAACAATCAGCGGTATCAAACGGAGAGTCTCAGTGAGAGACCGGGCGGCACCGGCTATTGCACAAATACTGAGTTCCTATGATGCTCGATATGACAAGGCGGGTTATTAGCGCCTTTATATAACCAATGGCCAGCCTGTTCTCGCTGCGATCGGTCCTTTGGATTGGAACGAGCTTGCTCACCTACAGGAGCTTGGCGAGGGTCGCCACTTCCACATAAAAATGTGGCTACAAAAACAACAACTACTACCAATTTGTACACAATCCCATGGCGGCCGGTTGTACGTGCCGGATTAACCCGATTGAGTTCTTCATCGGTAAGGGCCTCAATTTAAAATACACTACTACAACAACAACGAATTTGTAAACACATTAACACAGACAGATAGAAATGGCCATAAATGACACTGATTCGATTTATACACTTGAACCTACTACTTCTTCTTTTCCCAATCCCATGGCAGCCGGTTGTACGTACCGGATTGACCCGATGAAGTCCTTCATCGGCAAGGGCTGCCGCCTCAGTGTACAATACACTGCTACAACAACAACAACAACAACAACTTCTTCTTTTCCCGGCACAGGGTAGCTGTGAGCAGCACATAGGCTGGAATATTGATGTCGCATCTGTGTGTTGATCATTTCTGTCACGAGAAGCTTAGGTGCGAGCTACTGGTCGCGTCCACAGGTTGCGGATAGTGGTATGTAGCAATGCGGAGTATCTACAACTGCAGTCGCGAACAATCAACGGTATCGAGCGGAAAGTCTGAGTGCCTACGATGCTCGATATGACAAGCCTTTAAATAACCAATGGCGAAACGAGCTTGCTCGCCACCTCCATATGAAAATGTGGCTACAACAACAACAGCCTTTTCTTTTTTATGTTACACACAAATTTTATAAGCTATAATTACATGTATCACAGTAATGATGTAGTTTGTATAAATGATCCCCTGGCAAATTAGATTTTGTTTTTCACAAGAGCGTGATCCGATATTGACGCTAAATAGTTTTAGTCATCGAACTCACAATATATAGATAAGTATATAACATTTTCAACTATTCGAATTAATACATATAAATAAATTTATTTATTATCAGTATATTTTACAAACATTTTTATAAGATATGGAAAAATGACGCCATATAATAAGATAGCCCGCCTCGGCATATATTTTTTTAATGGCATGATAATAATTAATATATAATTTAATGTTTTCAATTAATTTATTTCAATGATATCACATGCAACAATACATTATCATTTTTTGATTAGAGTTTGTGAAGTTAAACGGCTTCAATTTGAGTATTATTATTATAATACTATTATTTTATATTTGACTTAGTTATTGAATCAATTAATTAAATTAATCAAATTTTGAAATTTGATACAAATACTTAATGCTGTCTAAAGTACATAAAATTTGTATACTTACATATGAGTGCTGAGTTTATTTGAGTTTTTCGAAAACGGAACTCTTTTAATTTTGCTCGAACTTCATCGCTTATATCACAAATTCTACTATCACCCTAAAAATATAGTAAATTATTTTTGTAAGATTTTTTAATGTTATATTTACTTTTATATTTATAAAGTATAAGTAAGACAATAACAACAAAAATAGCCTCATACGCATCCGTCATACGTGTTTTTCCAAATTAAAGTAGAATATGTTAGGTTGAAGAAAAGTGTGGAGTAATTAACCCATCCCATGATACGTACATAACCCTAAGTCTGAAAACACTATGTGGTAATCTTCAACAGAAAAGAAACCTTAAGAGGTGTTCTGAAGATACTGTATTACCGCATCACTCATAAAAACGAGAGAAATTTCAGTCGTTATAAAAACGTAGTCGATCGCCTATACGGTAATTTGACCCCTGATCTTTCCATAATCCCATGGAAAGGTCAGGGGTAGTCGGCGTAGTCGATCACCTTTACGGTGATTCAGCTCCTGACATTTCCATAGATTCATTGAATCATAGAATCTAACTCCTTGTGTTTACCCAGTCATAAAAGCTCTTTATTCGGATCATGTATCAATGAAATGATTTCCATTTACCAAGTTTATAATCGTCAAGCTATGGGCCTAACTGACTTGCTCCCAAATGATGCGGATCCTTGTGTTCAATCATGCATATTTGGTTAGGGTATTAGACAGGTATTTTGACTGAAACTTCTGCCATTTCATCCCATCCTTCTAGCGACACCCCGGTTCTTGCACTCTATTTATTGTCATTAAACCCTAAGTAAGTCAAAATTGTGCACCAAGTACGAAAATTATTTACTTTTTTCAGTTCACCCCTCTTAACCAAAATCTGTTTGTTTTGATATGACAAGACATAGATTGATCCACATATACTTTAATTGAATTCCGGTTAATATAGGGGTTGAAGCTCTCTTCAGACGATAAGCATTGTGTCGAAGAAACAATTCGGTTACTAAGATAAAATTATCAAAAACATTTGCTGTAGAAGACAGAAACATTCACCATAACAAAATCAAATGATTTATTTTGAAATTATAGCTATCAATAGTGGTAGCACGAATGCAAGCAGATAAAATTCTTATCATATGTTGTTGTTTATATTCTGCTTAAAAAAACACTCACACCCTAATTAACAAAAGAAAAAACAACACTACTATCATCAACAAAACTGAGTCATCGAATTAATTAATACTTTCTCCACTTATTAACGTAGCGTAGCATGCTAATTGGCACTAATAGAGTTAAAAATCTTACCATTTTCGAAATATTACAATCTTATATGTTAATGTTCTTATTATTTAGGAGAACAGTCTCTTATTAGTTAAAAAAAACTATGGCTCTATAGTTGGTCGACTTTCAATTTATCGATAATGATGAATGCAAATCTCAATAATTGTACAAAATCGATAAGTCAATTATAAAGGTAAAAAATCGATTTACCGCCACTTATTACCAGTTATCACACTTACAGCAGGGTAAGCATTGAAATCAAGCAATTTCAATACGAAGGATAGTATGTTATTAGCTCCGTCTTAATCGTGTGTCGTAACAATATTTAATGTATGACAAATACTTGTATTTATTTACAAATCTAGCGAATTCGTAAGCTTATGGATAAATAAATCTCTCTTCAAGCTAAATGCTTTGTATTTAAAATTTGGCCAATATTAACACATATTCGAAATAATCAATTATCAGCAAAAAAAAATTGTCATTTCATTTTTAATAAATGTTTCTCCGAGTTCATATATATGATTTTATTAAAATCTTTAGCAATTACTGCATTGCAGAAAGTTTCATCATTGAATGAATATTTTGAGTTTTTCCTCTATCAGTGCTATCATTCCGGTTGAATGATAATACCATACGTTTTAATGAACGGGGATAATAAGCGGGGATAAATAATCCGCTTAGTAAGCATTTTTCTCCGTACAAATTAAAGCTAAGTATGCACGTCTTGCGAAATTTGGGTTTGGAGCCAAGACATTTATGTCGCCATTGATAAATAATTGTTAGAATACAAGATGGCGACAAACATCGATTTATAATTGTGGACGAATTTTAATCATTTTTGGCTTATAAAGTACTATGTGCTTTAATTAATCGTTTGCAAACAATTTAATTTCATGTTGCATGGAGCTAATAAAACATACATAAAAAACCTGCTGATTTCATTCAGTAGGATATTCCCTCATTATTTATGAAAAAAATTTGTTAAAAGTATTACGCTTTCATTGCGTTTTTTGTATTGTAGTTTTTCAAAAAAGTAACCGTCAAAAATAGTGAGAAAAATGGCAAAAAACATCGAAGTGGCAACACTGAGTTGATTGGTGCTCATTTCGCGAGCTTTTAATTATTTTGCTCATAGAACTCAGTACCACTTCTACGGAATGTGTTCACTTTACTTTTATTTTTGTTTTGATTTCGAAGTAAATCTAAAGCTTGATTACAAAGCTGTGGTACTCTCTCAAATCTTTGGGATGATACCAGCCTTTAATAAAACACAGCAATTGTATTTTTGAGTTGTCCCACTGTTTCATGTTATCGAAATTAATCGATGAATCTTCGACTACACTGCATTCACTAAATTAATTTTCCGACGCCGGCCGTTGGAATGTAAAGTGATTCAATTGCTTTCGGGATAATAGAGAAAACAATTTGTAAGTTTTTTTGCATTTTTATACATACAACTTGATCTTCTAATATATTAGTGTTTGCCCTGCAGCAATGTCTTTCGATCAATCACTCATTAGCCACAAGCAAAATGGCATTTATGCCGCAGCTTGGTTAGCAGGGACATCTGGAACGCAAGCTTTAATTAAATACTACAAAAAACACGATATAGATTCCATAAATGTTCCAAAACTTTGGTAAGATTTTCCACATATATGTATATAAATACATAATAATTTCTAATTTTTGCCGTATTCTAGTGATTCTTTAATATCGACCATTCAAGCAAACTCACAAAATTCTCAGAATGATGATAAAAGTACAGAGTGTAGTGTTCCATTTCGTATTTGCTCTAATTTGATGATTGGTTCACTGAAAATCTATCAGCAACAAGTTTGTAGTTTATTAAGTAAGTGTTGAGGATACTTTATGTGAGGTTATGTTGACTTTGGGCCATAATAGAAGAAATTTACAGAATAAGACTTTGTTGCAAGTGGTAGATGGTTAATTTATCGACAACCAGTAATTATGTCAACATATCTTTGTATTTGCAATGGCAGAAAGTCAATTAATTCATTGATTATAATATTTTTGAGGTTATGTTAAGGTTCAATACTTGTTGGTTATCGAAATCAACTTTCGTAGTTCTAATATAAGATTGAAAGACACCCACATTTTATAATGCCCGCCTCCGATATCGACCCGGATAATAAAATATCGAAGTGTTTGACACAGGTGAGTAGCTGCACTCCCATGGCAGCCGGTTGTACGTATCGGGTTTGCCCGATGGAGTCTTTCACCGGCAGGGGCTGCAGACCCAGTGTACAACACACTGCTACCAAAAAAAAAAATGTTTTCTTCTGGCAAAGGTGCATAACCATTTCACATCTGCTCCTCGTACAACTTGTAACGCCCTAACTTATCGTGTTTGAAATATTGTTGAATATTGAAAAGGATCTTTCCTATATTTAATGTTAAACTGTTCTCCAATACTTTTACGGGGTTATCAACATTGATGGGGTTGGGGTTTTCAAAAAATTCGGTCTCTTTTCTACATGATCTAAAATTCATTTCTGGACGTTAATACCCGTATTCACAAAACTTAATGCAGCTTAAAGGGTAGGTTAATTTGACAGTTCTATAAAGAAATCTGTCAAAAAAACCTATTTTAAAGCTGCACTAAGTTTTGGACATAAGTCTCTAACCGTTTTTTTATGTCTGTTTCTTTTCTAACAAGAGCAATCTGAAGATTTAGTTGTCCGAAGCATAAAATACAACATAAAAGGAACACCTACCGAAAGAAATGTGTCTGGGTATGGCTATGCATCACTTCAACCAAATACAAATAATTTTTTTTTTTAATTTTTTATAGCGGCCAGAAAAATTTTAAGAAACGAAGACTAAATTTAACGCAATCCAACGATTACATTGATCTGTCCAAGTTTAATTGCTCCGAAATTTTAGATGATTTGGAGACATTAACCTTAGAGACTGAAGTCGAGGTAAATATATATGTTTGTAATTGTAGATTATACATTTATTTAACCTATTATCACTCACATAGAACGAACAAAATAAAAAGTCTTCAGCTAAGAAATCTACAAAACTTAGATCAACCAAATTCCAAATACGGGAAATAACTATACGAGAACTTAATGCTACATATGAGTTTCCCGAGTTGGACGATGAATGTGGCTTTGGCAATGCCACTAATGATGAAATATTGCAATTTTTTTCATGTCCCGAAAGTTTTTATGGTGAATTTTTGGAAAACATTGAATGATATGCTTTTAAAATTTTACTTTTTTTTTACAGAAGAACGGAGTGTGCCACTTGGCAAGAAACGTACGCCCAAGCGGAAGGTAAAAGTTTAACGAATGACACAATAATAAGTTATTATTGAATAAAATGTTTTCTATACATTTTCAAGCGAAATTATGAAGAAGAAGCGCATACAGACGGATGCACACAAGTCAGTTATGGTGAGAAATTCATATATGGTTTTATACCCTAGGGTGTTGTTGTTGTAGCCGCATTTGCATGCGGAGGTGGCGATCCTCGTCAAGCTCTTATAAGCGATCAAGGCGCCAATAACTCGCCTTGTAATATCTAGCATCGTAGGCACTCAGTATTGGTGCAAGAGCCGGTGCCTACCGACCTCTCACTGAGACTCTGCTCGATACCGCTGATTGTCCGCGACTGCAGTTACAGCTACTCCGAATGGAGCATTCCACTATCCGCAAACTATGGCGGTAGCTCACAGCTATGCCTCGCGTAACAGCAATGAACACCACACAGATCGGACCTCATTGTTCCAGCTTGTGTAGTGCTCACAGCTATCCCGTGCCGGGTGTTTTGACTTAGCAAATATAAAAATATAAGCGTTTCTAAAACCACTTCTTAATATTTCACATACATAATAATAAACTGTATTTATTTCCAGAAGAAGAACATAACACTTTCTTTCACGAAAATACTCTTGAAAAAGAGGTATGTATAGAAAATCATTTTGATAGAACTAAAATTTGTTAATTTTTAAAATATTTCCAGAGTACATATCAGACATCTGCCTTGTTGAAAACCCCAATTCATATGCATCATGGTAAGAGAACAAGAAAATAAATAATATTTCCAATTAAATACGATGTGTTTTATATTTACCCTGTAGCTTCTTTGGAACACCCACTCGGCGGAAATATAAACATGTTATCAGATTCAATGGCAACTCCTATTCGTAAACAGGTCTCTTCTGAAATAGTTATTTTACTAGACATTTGTATACATTTTCAATTTATATTTTAGTGTGATTATGAAGAAGGGCCAGTTGCAAAACAAATGCGACTTAGCAAGGGTAAGCTTTTTTAGTTTTGTCAATTTTATTATTTAATTCATGGAATTTAGAAAATACAAGAGAGCCACTGCTACTTTTTTATAAATCGCAATCAGGTTTGCTGTTACATTTCGAATGCGGTAAAATGGGAAATTTTAAAGGAAAGGTCACAAAGAGGAATTTTTTGAAGAAAATAATAACCCAGAGAAATGTGCAATATATTTTTTATTGGGAATCTTTGAACCTGTTTTATTTTATATATTATATTAGATCATTTGGCTTGTTCTTGTTCTATTTTAATTTATTTTTTATTTGGTTTGTTGGGCGAATATTTTGATATATCAGCGATCCTCATTCATTGACCTATTCGTCAAAGGGCTATTTTGTAAATATTTCTATTATACAGCCGGTCGTGTGAATCAATTCATATCTCTGTTCCTGTGTCGATGTTAAGCTGCTATCACGTGATATATGGGTAACATACATATGTATGTGTTGTGACTTTATGTATTCATAAGACTTTCCTTATGTACCAAGCGTATGTAATACAAAAGATATATATAGTTCAGTGAAAACTAGTTTAAGCAGCTTTGCTACGATATGTGATTTCAAAGAAACTAACTGAAAATTGTACACATCGTCTGATACGTACGAAAAATTTAATATGAAAAACTGATTTCGAATAAATATGCCACTCTTTCGATTAAAGCGAGCTTATATTACATCGACCTACATGTATTTATATAAAAAAAAAACAACTCATATGAGAATACATTCCAATTATAGCGCGCTCTATTCGTATTTGGCGTACAGAAGGGAAGTTTTATGAATAGAGAAAGTGACAACACATATCGTGTGATAGCGGCTTTAAAGTCAAACAGTTAAGGGGTAGTGGTTGACATTTCGGAGGCGGCAGCACTTACCGATGAAGGACCTCATCGGGTCAGTTCGATACGTAAAACCGGCTGCCATGGGATTGAACTAAATATAAGTACTATGAACAACAAAGTGAGAAACTGTAGGCCGTTCAGACGGACGGGCATGGTTATCGAAGGTGCCGATGAATATAATCTTACACCAATTATCGAAGTGCATCCTCTGGTGGGGCGATATGTGTTCTGCCTTGTCTGAGAAACTGGCAAAACACCCCCAAGCCGGTCATGTTTGCCCAATATGGAGATATGGGACTCAAATTAAAAGTATTTGTGAGTAGACCACTTATCTAATATCAACCAGACAGTTAGGGACCAACTGTCTAGAGGGCGTTCCATCACCATAACAACCCCCAAATAGGACGTATTTGTTCACCAAGACAATTTGGGTCTTACAGACAGTGGATCTAAATATTCATCGTTTTTAGGGCCAATACACCAAACCGGACATATTTGCTGACTTCTGCAATATGGAGTTAAAATGAGATTAGAAAACGAATTTGATATCCAATATTGAGGGCAATGGTAATATGGGGTTCAAATAAATGATACATAGATATATGAGAATAGAGCACGTTGCAGATATATTTTGGGGATCACCCAATCCCCAAAACACCCCTAAATCGGGCATATTTACCAACCATGTCAATGTGGAGCTTAAATGAAAGGAATTGGGGGGGCAGAGCAAGAATTGATACCCATTTTCCGGACCAATTTTCTGGGTGTCCACCCCTTTCCCAAAATACCCCACAAACAGCAATTTTTTAGTGACCATCGCAATATGGGGCTCAAATAAAGGTATTTGGGAGTAGAATACGAATTTGATATCCAAATTTAGGACCATGTATTTAGGGCATCACCCCTTTCCCAAAACACCCCCAAAGGAAAAACATTTTTTGACCATGCCAATATGTGGCTCAAATGAAAGGTATTTGAGATTAGAAAATGAATTTGATTTTTATTATTTAGGTCATGTGTTTGGGGGTCATGTGTTTGGGGGACGCCTCATACTGTAACCTCCTTTAAAGCCAATGGCAATATGGGGTTTAAATAATTGGTATTTGAGAGCACGATGCTGATATTTTTTAAGGGCCAAGTATCTAGGGGACCACCTCTCCCCTGAAAACACCACTAAATCAGGCATCATGAGAATATCAGGCTGAAATGAAGTATTTTAAGAATGGAGTACACCTTATATCCAAACTTAAATTCGTAGACCAATAAAGATCATATGGGATTCACATAAAGGCCATTATATTTCACTAAAAGATCTTTAATTGTCGAAAATAATTGTCGGGTCAGCTAGTTGAAAATATTTTAAGATTCGATAAAAAATTATTGAATAAATTAATTTTCATTCGCTATTATTTATTGAACCAATTATAGTTTTAATTCAAAATGGCAAAAACTTCAGTCACGACTGTAATTGAAAAAAATCTTATTCAATTAAAAAATGATTGGATCAATTAATTGTTTAATTTAATTTGGATCAATTAATTGTTTAATTAATAGGTATTTAAAGCCAAATTCAAATATGTGATTTGTGTTACAATTAAGGTACACGTAAACAAATATTCGCATTCATCGGTTTATCCATATTTAGGATAAGGTTCAGGGGATAATGAAAGTGCACAAAAATGTTAGGCTTGCGAACTCTAAACCAGAGGCGGGCAAATAGACACACACTATTGCATAAATTTGTGTACGTGCATAAGAATATAAGCACATGGGCTAGGAAATATCACGCATGTGCCCAACACTGTTCTAAACCCTTGACAGGTTTTGCTATACTTACCCAACATCAGCAGCCAAAATTGGAATTTCCCATCCCCAAGACCATGGCTCTAAACTTGATCCAAAGAGTTATTTAAATATTTTTTTAAATAGCATATTAATCTATTTTTTTTATAAATTATTGCAGATGAAGATCATGCCCCTTTCTTTAAAAGAACTTTACTCAAAAGAAAGGTAAAAGATATACCCCAAAATGTAAAAAACAAAAATAATCTAAATTTTTTATATTTTCAGAGTGGTTATGAAGAAAACATACCGGATAAACGAAATCGTCTAAGCAGCGGTAAGAATATATAACTGCGAATATTGAAATCGTAATACAAAAATCAAATTTTACTAAAAATTTAAATCGCTTTTATAATTCAAAAATATGTTACTAAAAGTAATTTTAGTTAATTTCTTATTGCAGTTTTGTATTATAACTTATTTTTATTTATGCTTATGTCAAATATCCATTGAAGTGTCGCTAACTAAGAATTGCTTCTAATATATATTTCACAGACCATCCTTTTGATCTTCTTAGAGGATATAGTTGTATGGAAACAGACCACATCGCTACTCCTTGTCGAATGGCAAACAAATGGTATGTTTATTTCTCTGTTTATAAAATTTTTTTTTTTTAATTTTTTGAACTAAAGTTTTAGAAATAAATAATAAGATAATTTATACACAGATTTCTAATAAACAATCTTTTGTATATGCTCTTATTTAAAGTCTTGATGATTTGTCAATGGAGACTAAAAATAAATCACCAGTTATAAAGGATGAAATAAAGGAAGAAATTGATTACGGCTACGAGACAGTGCAGGCAACACCAAACTACAATGACCTACAAAAGTTTGCAACAAAATCAACAGACGACAATGAAACCAAACACTCAAATTTAATCATCGACTCATGCATAAAAATAGAGCAGCAGGAGATGCTGGACCAATTGCAAAAACCTCCCAAAGAGTTGATAGGAGTAACTAAAGGTATTTTTAGAAAATTCAAATCTAAAAAGACCATTGCCGCTAAACAACTTCTCAAGCGATTTAATAAAAGGTAAGTTATACCGTTTTTGTAAAGCTTGTTGTTGTTTTTTTTTTTTAATATAACCCCTTGACTATTTCAGAACATTACTATTTTGTAAGAAGTTAAAGCAAAAGCAACAATATGCCACTAATATGAGAGATTTCCAAGAAAACTTTTTGAATTTGTTGAAAGATATTTTCAAGAGTGACTATAATGGATTGTTGGCTAAGGAAATATATCCCCAGTGGCAAACTTCTCATCGCAAGATTTCGAAGAAGAATTCAAATTGTTCAGAAGAAATTATTGATCAGAAAGCTGCTCCTCGTGACAATATTCTTAATGAAAATGCAAATATGTTTATACCCAATGATATAGAGGATATGGCCTGCATGGAGCCAAACTACCCTAATGGTCAATCATTACAGCAAAAAGAAACATTCATAGATAACGAAGTATGTGTATATGAATATAAAAATATTATTTATTTATTATACCCTACACCACTACTGTGGTACAGGGTATTATAACAGAGTGAATTTGTTTGTAACACCCAGAAGAAAGAGAGATAGACCCATTGATAAGTATACCGATCGACTCCAAATCACTTTCTGATTCGATTTAGCTATGTCCCTTCGTCTGTCTGTCCGTCTGTCCATGTTAATTAGTGTACATAGAACAGGTCGCAATTTTCATCCGATCGTCTTTAAATTTGGCACAATCACTATCTTGGGCCTAGAGACGAAGCCTATTGAAAATGGAAAATATCGGTTTAGGTTTGAATATTGCTGCCATATATATGTTCCTCCGATTTGGACTAATATTGCACTAATTTGGTCATTTATCTACCGATTCACACGAAAATTTGCACAAAGGATTGCCTTATGATTCCCGCTATTGCTACTGAATTTCATAGAAATTTGTTAGATTTAGATATAGTTTCCATATATATTTTCGTCCCATTTTGAATAATACTCCATAATGCAGTAATTTGTCAACCAATCACAATTGTACGTCTTCAAATTTGGTACAGCCATGTTTTTCGGCCTAGAGACGAAGATTTAGATATAGCTCCCATATATATGTTCGTCCGATTTTGAGAAATATTGCATTTCATTTGCTAACCAATTCTCTCGAAATTTGGCAGGAAGGATTTTCTTATGGCTATCGTTATTACTAGCGAACTTCAAGGAAACCGGTTCAGTTTTAGATATAGCTCTCATATATATATTGGGTTGCCCAAAAAGTAATTGCGGATTTTTCATATAGTCGGCGATGACAAATTTTTTCACTGCTTGTGACACTGCAATTGCATTCTTTCTTCTGTCAGTTATCAGCTGTTACTTTTAGCTTGCTTTAGAAAAAAAAAAGTGTAAAAAAGTATATTTGATTAAAGTGCATTTACTTTTTGGACAACCCAATATATCGCCCGATTTTAACTTCTAGAGTCACAGCAAGCGCATTTATTGATCAATCTTGCCAAAACGTGGTACAACGCTTTCCTCGACTAATACCACAGTATCTGAGAAGTTTGCTCGAGATCGGTTCAGATTTAGATATAGCTCTCATATATATGTTCGTCCGATTTTGATAAATATTGCAATAAAGTGCTAATTTGTTAACCGATTCTCTCGAAATTTGGCAGGAAGGATTTTCTTATGGCTATCGACATTACTGGTGAATTACATTAAAATCGGCTTAGATTTAGATAAAGCTGCTATATTATATATCACCCGATTTTCACTCCAAGAGCGCCTGCAAGCGCATTTATTGAACAATTTTGACAAAATGTTGGACAACGCTTTCCGCGAAATATTGAGAAATATTTGAGAAGTTTACTAGAAATCGGTTTGGTATTAGATATAGCTCCTATATATATGTTCGTCAGATTTTGGGTAATTGGCATTAATGTTGTCATTTGTCAACCGTATTTATTACAGTTTGTTAAAAACCCATCTGAAAACATCCGCAGAGGTCCATCAACATTTCTTCAGAATTTGGATATAGTTCCAACATTGTACTTTTAGGGTAGATGTAGGGTATTATACAGTCGGCACCGCCCGACTTTTGCCCTTTCTTACTGGTTTTTTAAATTACAATTAAAAATGTTAGCTTATTAATTAGAGCTTTGACAACTATGGCCTTAAGCTCAAAAAATATATCTTAATGATCTACAGTCGAAACCGCATAACTGCAATACACTTTAATCCCGCTTAAATGAAACTTGATGGAAAGATACATTAATTTTCAATGCAATTATTGAATTCGCTTATGTGAAAACCGCTTAACTGCAAATAACACTAAACTGAAAAAGTTTTTACAAACTGAAATCGAATAAGTGAAAATGTTTTTTTTCCGCTGGAAGCAATATGAAATTTTTGAATTTTGCGCCATCTATAAAATTCGGAAAAACATATTTTCATATATCGGTTACGATTGACTCTGACTATTAAAGAGTTATACTAACCATTGCTCTTTCTGAACATAGGTTATTTCATACATAATCAGTTAAGTACCGCTTAACTGAAAAAAATGTTCGCTTATCCGAAATACCCTTAACTAAAAATTACGGATAAGTGAAACCATATCGATGTATTTTCAGCGTTTCACTTATACGGTTTCGACTGTATATACAAAATATTATTTTTCAACTGATCTATTTATAATATATTTTTTCCCAAGGAAACACCTGCTGCTTTTGATGATTGGAGACCCTGCGGTGTAATGGCTAAACTATTGCGTATATGGCAATATTCAACAGATACTAAAATTAACGCTAATGAATTCTGTCATTCTGCTGAAAAGCGAATGTACAAAGCCGTGGCATTTTCTTCACTGTTGAGTAAGTTTTGCAGACATTTTTATAATATCATGAATGGAAAAGGGAAGTCTAGATTTATGGATATAGGATTCATACTCCGCTTCTAATTACCTTTCATATGAAACTCGTAATGTCCTGATCGGTATAGATGTCCGTTTTGTGAAATTTTGCAAACCGTTTTTTGTCCCACATATTATCTTCCAGAGATCTCTCATTTGAGCTCCATATAATCTCTATCGAACCACATGGCACATTTTTTGGCAATGATGCGGCCCCCTGACATCTGTTCCGAAATTTGGATGTCAGATTCGTACACTTCTGCCAAAGGCCATACATTTTACTCCCACATCATCGTTGTTGTTGTAGCAATGTGTGTACAATGAGACGGCAGTCCTTGCCGATAAAGGAATCCATCGGGTCAGTTCGGTACGTACAAACGGCTGCCATGGGATTGCCCACATTATCGTGATCATACCAGATGCCAGTTTTGAGGAGATTTGGGGTTGAGGAACTTCTCCCAGTGACTTGAGTTTGAGTAACTTCTCCCAGTGACAAGGACAACGAAAGGTACTCAAAAAGAAGAATCAATATACTCGAAACGTGTGGCTACAACAAAAACAATTTACCTTCTCGAACTCCTCCTCATCACCTTCTCATCCCAATCCCATGGCAGCCGGTTGTACGTACCGGATTTTCCCTATTAAGTCATTCATCGGCATGGGCTGCCGTCTCAGTATGCAACACTCCTTTACAACAACAACAACAAAGATCCTACCAGTGCGAAGACATAACTACATGCTGTCTAAGCAATACCTTTTGGTCTGTTATCGCAGGGACCATCTAAATCATCATCTTGTGGATAGATATCCATCGCCCAGAAGCCTTAAGTTGGATCTACATGATCTAGAGCGTGAGGTTCAGCGCTACAAGAGAGAGCCTCTAGATCAAGCAGGTCTAGACAACATTCATGCAGACACGGTAGAAAATGCGGTAAATAGCTACCGGGTGAATGTAGTCCTTGTAGAACGACTGCCTTCCATTGCACCTGAAGAAATTGACCTCCCCCGGCAAACCAGAGTAGTTCTGACTCAATTACGCTCCGGCAGATGCAGCCGCCTCAGATGCAGGGACCACACGTCACCTGTTTAACTGCCCAGCCAGACCCACTCGACTCTGACCCAGATCCCTGTGGACACACCCCATCTTAGTCACAGAGTTCCTGGATCTTGACACTCATAAGAAGCAAGCAGATAAAAGAGCTGCAACTGCAGTCGCGGAAAATCAGCGGTATGGAGCGAAGAGTCTTAGTGAGAGGCCGGGTGGCAACGGCTCTTGCTTAAATATTTGGTGACTATGATGCTCGATATGGCAAGGCGGTTTATTGGTGCCTTTAAATAAGCAATGGCTATGACGTTCACGCTGTGAGCTACCTCACCTATAAAAGCTTGACGAAGATCGTTACCTCCACATTTATATACGGCTACAACAACAACAAGACAGAAGAAAAGAAGTAAAGAAGATGCAACGTTTGGCTACAACATCAACAACCAAAAACCATGGGGAATGCGCCATAAGATAACTATGGCTGGAACTTTGAGCTCTAGAAGAGACGCTTAGCTGGGGCTACCGGTTGCGTTCACAGGTTGCGGATAGTGTAATGCTCCATACGATATGACAAGGCGAGTTATAGGCGCCTTTAATTAACAAATGGAGTGGTCCACGAAGAAAGTGTCTATCTTTGCTAGGAGCTAGCGCAGGGGATGTTTTATGGGATAACTATGAGCACAGGTAGGAACTTTGAGCTTCAATCTGTAAGGTGTTATTCGAGAAGTTTAGCTGGGAGCTATCGGGGGCGTCCACAGCTTACGGATAGTGGAATGCTCCGCGTGGAGTAGCTGCAACTGCAGTCGCAGACAATCAGCAGTATGGAATGAAGAGTCTCAGTGAGAGGCCGGGTGGCAACGGCTCTAGCTTAAATAATTGGTGACCATGATGCTCGATATGACGGTTATTGATGCCTGTAAATAGCCAATGGTCATTATGTTCCCGCGGCGATCAGGCGTATGGACCGGAACAAGCTTGACAATGACCTTCATTTGAAAATGTGGCTACAAAAACGGTGTAATGATTCAATAGCACTCCGATGAGTACTCATTCCTAGTCAACTTGAGCTTCAATCTGTAAGTAAGAAGTTTAGCTGGGAACTATCGGGCGCGTCCACAGCTTACGGATTGTGGAATGCTCCGTGCGGAGTAGCTGCAGTCGCAGACAATCAGTGGTATGGAGTGAAGAGTCTCAGTGAGAGGCCGGGTGGCAACGGCTCTTGCTTAAATAATTGGTGACCATGATGACGGTTATTGATGCCTGTAGTAGCCAATGGTCATTATGTTCCCGCGGCGATCAGGCGTATGGACCGGAACAAGCTTGACAATGACCATCATTTGAAAACGTGGATACAACAACGGTGTAATGATTCAATAGCACTCCGATGAGTACTCATTGCTAGCCAACTTGTCAGTCGCCTCATTCTCTGCTCTGCAACCCCTTGATGGCTCGGGACCCTTCAAATCTTGATGATGGTCTTCATCAGTCTCGACCTTAAATACTGGAACTTTTATCACCGACTGGCATCACAATTATCATGATAGTTCGATTCGACTGCATAGAAAACGTCTTCATGGCATTCGCGACCGCAACCCCTTGATGGCTCGGGAACCTTCAAATCTTGATGATGGTCTTCATCAGTCTCGACCTTACATAGCGGAACATTCATCGCCGACTGGCATAAGGATTATCATGATAGTTTGATTCGACTGCATCGAAAACGTCTCCATGGCATTCGGGACCGTAAAGTTCCGACCTAAAATAAAACTATATAAGCCACATATGTCTTATTTGATTATTTCTAGAAAACTAGGATTAATTACTAGAAAATCAATTAAGTCTTCTTACCCGATGCCCTCTTTCAATCTGGATCTATTACAAGCTCAGAGCTCCCTCTTAGGATAATAGTCGCGCGGCAGATTGAAAGATCAGATGGATCTCCAGGCTCCACAATTGTTGAGACTCTTTGAAGGGTTTTAGTTGTTTTGCTTTTCAATTTGAAATATTGGGTTGCCCAAAAAGTAATTGCGGTTTTTTTTTAAAGAAAGTAAATGCATTTTTAATAAAACTTAGAATGAACTCAAATATACTTTTTTTACACTTTTTTTCTAAAGCAAGCTAAAAGTAACAGTAGATAACTGACAGAAGAAAGAATGCAATTACAGAGTCACAAGCTGTGAAATAATTTGTCAACGCCGACTATTTGAAAAATCCGCAATTAGTTTTTGGGCAACCCAATAGAAGCAAGAAACAAACACACATTGGTCTAAGCTGGTTAATCGAACAACAAAATTTTTGATTTCCTTGATCTAAAGTTCTTCCCATTATATTCTTTGTTCTTTTAGTATTATCCAAATCGCACTTTATTTTTATTACCGAGAAGTTTAAAACTGTTGAAATGGATAAGCTTCTGGTGGGATCGGCAACGGAAAGTTTTTTGCAATTCGACTAAACTACATTACATTTGGAATTTAACTAAACTTTAAGATATTTATAAAATATAAAAGTTACTGTAACTTTAAAAATGTTCCTTAGGGTTTTGTTAGACTCCAGAGAAATTCGTAAATATTTTGTAATATAGTGTTGATATTCCAATTTGGTGATCTCATCTTTAAACACAAAGTGTAGCACATAAGAATTTGAATTTAAACAAATACCTCGGGTATAAAACTTAATCAAATCTTAATTTCATGAATTGAAAAATATTAAAAGTTTTTATTAGATATTAATTTGTGTTTAAAAATGTTACGGCCTTATTCCCAAAGCTTAATGAAGCCTTAAAATTGGTTTATTTGACAGTTCTGTAAAGGAAATCTGTCAAGTAAATCTGGTTCAAACGAACATTAAGTTTTGTGAATAAGGCTGTTAATCTGTATTCAGTACTCGTAGAATAATGTTGTATAAATATTTTAAAATATTTAACTAACACAAGATCAAAATTTTTGCTTAAATATTTAAATTTACTTCTTATAAAGTCAGCAAGTAGATTAAATCTTTTTTTTTTTGTAAAATTGTTTCTTTTGTTGCTATTTAAACAAGAATAGTTTATATAAAGAAAACTATTTGTCACATAAAACCTTTTCAGAATTGTTCTTCTCTTTTAGAAATGTTAAGCATTGCTATGTAAGAGGTGTAATATGCTTAAACCACATGGTTATTATATGTATAAGTGCTTTATACGCTTCTAAGATCATATATTGTTAAAAGAAACACACCCGATATGTACTAATGATTTGTATCTGATCCGCATTTTGGAATTATTGTTTTCAATTTTTGTTTTTTTGTTTTGGGGTAAAAAACATTCATATATACGTTGAAAAATTTCCTTCATTGAAAGCAATATTGGTTAAAAAATATTTTGAATATTTAAAAACGTTAAATATTTTTGTTTTTCACAGTGATATAATTAGTAGATCTCGGGTGTGTAGTTCTTTCTTTAGAGGAATTGTTTCAAAGTAAATGAAAACGCTATTTAAATTTCTTTGATTTCGTACTTCTTGTTTTTTTCTATTCTCTTTTTTTTGTTAATGAAGTAAAAAGTATGTACTTAAATTTCTTAATTTTTTTGTTATTTTGTTATAAATAATAATAATAATAATACTTTTTCCAAAAACCAGTCAATGTATATATGTATGTATGTTCTAAACAGGGCTTTGAATCCAAAACAAAATTAAAGTTTCTCTTATTATAATAAACAAGTAAGAGCGTGCTAAGTTCGGCCGGGCCGAATCTTATATACCCTCCACCATTAATCGCATTTGTCGCGTTCTATGCGCGGTATCTCCTTTTAGACAAACATAGAATATTGAATAAGAACTGTTATGCTATTGGAGCTATATCAAGTTATAGTCCGATTCGGACCATAAATGAATGCTGAACATTGTAGAAGTCATTGTGTAATATTTCAGTTCATTCGGATAAGAATTGCGCCTTGCAGGGGCTCAAGAAGCAAAATCGGGAGATAGGTTTATGTGGGAGCTGTATCAAGCTATTGATCGATTCAGACCATATTAGATACGTATGTTGAAGGTCATCAGAGAAGCCGTTGTACAAAATTTCAGCTAAATCGGATGAGAATTGCGCCCTCTAGAGGCTCAAGAAGTCAAGACCCAAGATCGGTTTAAATGACAGTTATATCAAAACATGGACCGATTTAAACCATACTTAGCACAGTTGTTGGAAGTCATAACAAAACACCTCATGCAAAATTTCAGCTAAATCGGATGAGAATTGCGCCCTCTAGAGGCTCAAGAAGTCAAGACCCAAGATCGGTTTATATGGCAGCTATATCAAAACATGGACCGATTTAAACCATACTTAGCGTAGTTGTTGGAAGTGCTACCAAAACACTATGTGCAAAATTGTAATAAAATCGGATAAGAATTGCGCCCTCTAGAGGCTCAAAAAGTCAAGACCCAAGATCAGTTTATATGGCAGCGATATCAACAATTTAAAAAAATACTTAGCGTAGTTTTTGGAAGTGCTACCAAAACACTACGTGCAAAATTTTAATAAAATCGGATAAGAATTGCGCCCTCTAGAGGCGCAATTCTGAGCTATATTAGGTTATAGACAGATTTGGACCGTACGTGGCACATTTATTGGGAGTCATAACAGTACACTTTCTGTAAAGTTTTAGTCAAATCGTACTAAAATTGCGGCTTCCAGGGGCTCAAGAAGTCAAATCGTGAGATGGGTTTATATGAGAGCTATATCCAAATCTGAACCGATATGGGCCATTTAAAATCCCCAACGACCTACATCAATATTAAGTATCGGTGCAAAATTTCAAGCGGCTAGCTCTTCGCGTTCGACTGCTATTGTGATTTCGGCAGACGGACGGATAAGGCTAGATCGACTCAGAATGTCGAGACGATCAAGAATATATATATACTTTATGGGGTCCTAGATCAATATATCGAGGTGTTACAAACGGAATGACTAGATTAGTATACCCCCATCCTATGGTGGTGGGTATAAAAATTATGAGGTAATCGACCTTGTATTACTATAACATAGAGGTATCGTTAAGCGGCAAGCCATTCGGACTTATTGATATGAGAGAAGGTCCCCTGTTCCTTGGTAAAATCTTCGTGGACAAATTTTACAACTTGCACTAGAGTCACAGTTACTTTGGTGCTGCCGGTATTTATTTATAAGTTGTGCTCTAATGTCAAGTCAGTTTCGAACATCGGTTTAAGAAATAAGGATGAGGAATGTAACTTACCTCTCTACGCTCTCCGTAGCATATAAATCATATTATTTGGGAGTCAATGGTGTAACGATTACGACCACAAACAATCTTTCGATATGATTAATCACGCCACGCTTTTTGAGGACATCGTTAACATGTCCTCAAGACGTATTAAGAATTTAGATAGGAGAAGTCGAAACCCGTAGAGTAAAACAAGGAGGCTAGATGTTAACTCTGGCACGTTACCTATGCTTATCCTGCAGTGCAGTGTCCGTCACAGAAATATTGATTAAAAGAAATTTGCCTATGAACATTTCATCAAGGAACAGGGGCAAACTCAGATTGATACAGGGTAGTGGATTCCCGTGGGGTTAACCTTAATGTACGCGAAGTAGCTTTGCCCGGGGAATCCCGGAAAGGTACTCCGATTGCAGACCAGGGTGTCGTAAAAGACTAGGCGCGGAGGAGACCTCGCCAAGTACCCCGTCCGTAGATTCTACGATCTTCAGTGGGGCAACCACGAGAGGAAGCTGAAGATCCACAGGACGGCAGGTCACGTGGAGAACTGGAGGTTGGAATATTTCACGTAATGTTGTGGTGAATCACGATCACGAAGGTGGTCTATGTTAGCACACCGCGGGACACTTGTTTCATGGAAGGGCTTACTAAAGCACTAATTTAATGTACATTGAGGCAGCAGTCTCTTCCGATGAAGGATGTCATCGGATCAACTCGGTAAGACAAGGCGAGTTATTGGCGCCTTTAAGTAACCAATGGCCATCATGTTCCCGCGGCGATCGGTCGTATAGACCGGAACTATTATGCTCGCCTTTAAGAGCTTAACGAGGATCGCCAACACAACATCCAAATGTGGCTACAAAATGAATTTTTAATTTACAATTCAATACGGAAATGGAAGTTTTCCCTTTGGCAACACAACTGAAGTTAGGATGCAGTCCATAATAGACCCATTGATCTAATTGTTAAAAACTTTACTTTAAAGAATTCGTATTCATGGACAGGAGAATCGTCCCCTAGGTTGTGATGTATTCAAAAAATGGACTATAGATTTATGTTTGTGGAATAAAAAAAAGACGTCTTGGTGAGCAAGCTCGCGTGTGCGCTCTATAAAGTCCAAATTTACAATAGAATCTTTTGTGTGTAGTACTCTATTGATAGATTCTAAAACAAGGAAATAACTACTCAATGGATATATACCTAATTAATACTTTTATTCTCTTTCCCTTTTTATTACTTTTATATACTTCTAACATTTCAATTGAATTACAAATAAGATAAAAAAAATAAACTTGATATTGCAAATTACTCTTTAAATTCCTATTTTTTGAGCCAAACCGGTGTAAACATGCAAAGTAATAAAACCAATCAATGAAGAAATAAATGCTTTAAATGCTATTGTTGACCATATTCCAAAGCTCAAAATGCTTAAAAGGCCATCTAGCCAAACACCTTTGAAAATTGTCACCACCAACAATAGTGTAACCAGAGGCTTGAAAGCTTTATTCAAATCATGACGTGTGAACAACCAGACCAAAGTTGCGGTGGTGATGTGTTGAATCTGTAGTAGGTTATAATAAAATTATATTTATCATTTCTATTTAATGCTAAAATAAATAGGCCTCTTACCAGTAAAACATTCGACTCCAAGCATTTTTGTATATAAATCCAACTAAATTCGGTGCCTCTTGCACCGACCCAAAGCATAATACCACGAGATAAGACAACTTCAGCCGCTGCCCATCCCAAGCCGGCGGTAATCAATTTGCTATGACCTTTACCCGGAATACGGGAGAGTATAACACCAAAGCCTAAAAGATCAGCTACATCCACACTACAACGCAGAAACTCCTGGGATATTGAGAATGATAACGCAAAATATAAACATGTAAATTTTGAGATAAATGGAAAAGTGTATCTATACCGCTAAGAAGTTAAAATCGCCTGTACCACCACCAAGTGCATCCGAATCAAAGAATGTGGCTAGCACCAACATTTTACATAACTGTGTAAACACGTAAATACCACCAGCCTGTATGCATTTCCAAAATGCACCATATTCCGATCTGCAATTGAAAATAATTAAATAATATTACCAGAAATTAGTAATTGGGATAAAACAAATGCATACAAGCCCGAGTATTTATAGGTCATATAATATGGCACGTAGACTAGTGCTACACAGTTTCCAAAATGATATAAAGTCATTGTAATATTTAGGCTAATTCGTTTAACATTAATTAATGTTTTAAGAAAAGATATAAAGATATATTCATATATTGGCACGTCGAAAAATTAATTCTATTAACCCCAGGGAGAGAAAAGAGAATGGGTGAAATTTGTTCCCAAAAGAGAAAACACATGTTAAATTGCGGCTATTATGCGCCTAATTTACGACGCATAACGCACCTAGAAGGGTATTTAAATTTGAACGCAATGCGTAGTATCTGTCAACCGAAACAGTTACAAATGCCCAAAATCCCTATGGGATGAATGCATGACATATTTACCAGCTGAGTACACGAACACGTACACTGTAGTCCTTGGAGAACGACCGCCACCCATTGCACCCGAAGAAATCGATCTCACCCGGCGAACCAGAGTAGTTCTCGCTCAATTACGTTCCGGCCGATGTAGCCGCCTCAATTTCCACAGAGCTAGGATTGATGCCGACGTGCAAGATGTATGTCCCGATTGTAACCAAGGACCGCACGATACACGACACCTGTTTAACTGCCCGGCCAGACCCAGATCCCTGTGCACGCACCCCATCTTAGTCGCAGAGTTCCTGGGTCTTGACACTCAACAGAATCAAGCAGACGAAAAATAGAACACAATAAACTGCTACAACAACAACCAGCTGAGTACAATTTTTCTCGCGAAGTGCACTGTCAACGAGTTTTGGTTGTGTGTGTGTATTGTAGTTAAGAACGAGACACACACAAACAACGAAAAATGGCGTGAACTAGTAACATACGCAAAATCAGAGCTGCGCTAACCGCTGATTTTGGCAAAAAGTGCACTCAATATTTTGTTGTTAGGCAACTGCCACTACCTGGAAATGCATATATCTTGGATGCATGGCGAAACAATTAAGGGTGGGCTCATTTGTACAACAACCACAAATCATATGGTGCAATCTGCCATGTTGTCATCAAACTGGTCGACGTTGATCACTAATCGCAAAGAAATTTGTTTGCGAATGTGTATACGTGTGCGTACATGAGCAGAGAATATGCAGTTGGCTGTTTTATTATTAAAAATATCGAATGTTGCGATTATCGATAGTTTTCCAGCTCTACTTCTAATTGATTTGTTAACTTTGGTTTTATTCTATCTGTGCTTTGATACTGCTTCTTTGTAAATCAATCTCCTGAATTTAACTTTCGTTTTAAATATAGGTGATGGGAATTTAACGACAGTATTAATATTTATTATTAAAACTATCGAATGTTGCGATTGTTGATAGTTTGTCAGCTCTACTTCAAAGTTGACTAATCGATTTTTTTGCCATTAAAAGTCAACTTCGACTTACACAGTAGTCGATTAATCGATTAGTTGAATGTTGTCGAAAGATTGCTAATTTTGACATACCACTACTACTACTTGACATACCACGTATCATTTTCATTGCTACATTGGCTTAAGATTTTTCATTTGTTAATTAAGGAAATTGCAATTGTTTTCGAATTTACATAGCTCGGTGAAATACTATGCGAAACTACTGCTTATCTAGATGTGAGCAATCAACATAAAACGTGTGTGTGATGTAAAATTGTATGGAGCTAAAGTTCACAATAAGAAAAAAGGGAAATTACTATTGTCACATACAGGGTGACCCTTAAGTGCTAGCCAGTGAATGAATGTTTTTTTGTTTTTGCTATAGTTGTGACTTCTTAAATCTAGCATACAAGGTCAGAGTGGTTTCACTGACTGCAGGTTTAGCATTTTAGATTATGAGATGCAAACACGACGACGTTTACATCAACAAGATCAAACACAGGAAGAGGGCTATTCTTTAATTCCACAACAACAACAACAGCAGCATAAGCACATACAGCAGTCACCCAATAACAGCCATCCTAATCCTCTGTTCGTCGTAACAGCGAACGGTGTTGGCCCCTCCGCCTCAACGCCTCTATTGAATTCTAATACACAACAACAGCAATTGCAGCAGAATTATTATCAACAATCCTCTACTTCCATTGGAGGGCATTTTAGTCCACAGAATAAAGAGCTATCAGAAGATACAGACGACGACAAATATTCGAAAGCAGGTCGCCAGTGGAATCTTCGTTCCTTGTCCTCACGCATTCAAGCTACATCGGGTCAAGCTTTGCGCAATTTCATACAGCAACCTTTGAGTGCTGCAGCTGCTGTTGTCACAGGCAACTATCAGGAAGAAACAACTCCAAACGCAGTAGGGATTTACGATAATAATAATTTCCCCAACAAATCACACCCGATACAGCAAATCGAAGACGACTTAGAGGAGCTTTTCGATAAGGAGAACATTGTAGTCATGGCTGCCAGGGATCGTACCGGAGAGTTCAACAATGCGATAAGATCGCTACAATCGCGAAATATATCCAGGGCGGTAAATATTCGGGATCCAAGGAAAGCCAAGCAGGTACAAAGCTATTCCGAATTCATGATGGTAGCAAAAATGATTGGTAAAAACATTGCAAGTACATATGCGAAACTGGAAAAATTGACCATGTGTGAGTAAAATGAATTTCATTATAAGTATGGCATATGACACATTAATTTTCTTTTATCCTTACCCCCCACTTATCTTAACAGTGGCGAAAAAAAGAACATTGTTTGATGATAGACCCCAGGAAATCCAAGAACTCACGTACATTATTAAGGGCGATTTGAATGCATTGAATCAGCACATAGCACGACTACAGGATATTTCAAAAGACCAACGTCGTACTGTCAATGGAAAGCATTTGGTATCACATTCCTCCAATATGGTCTTAGCGTTGCAATCGAAACTCGCCAGCATGAGTACCGACTTTAAACAAATCCTTGAGGTTCGAACAGAAAATCTTAAACATCAAAAAACACGCCGTGACCAATTTGGCCATGCTTCTATGCCAATCAATACGGTGCCGCCAACAACGGCCAAACATGGTTCTCTGTTGCTGAGTGAGGAGAACACAGAAGTTAGCATTGATATGTCATCGGCCAGCGATACATCTCCCCTGCTGGGGCCACCGGCACGTATACAATCTCAACAACAATTGGCCATCTATGATGAATCAGACAACTATGTGCAGCAACGAGCCGAAACTATGCAAAACATAGAATCCACAATTGTGGAATTGGGTGGCATATTTCAACAATTGGCTCATATGGTTAAAGAGCAGGAGGAAATTGTCGAACGAATTGATACGAATATACAGGATGCCGAAATTAACATTGAAGCTGCTCATGGTGAAATTCTAAAATATTTCCAATCCGTTTCGAAAAATCGTTGGCTTATGATAAAAATTTTTGGCGTGTTAATATTTTTCTTTATATTCTTTATTGTTTTTATGACATAATAAAGTGTTATATACATATATATTATTCTTACTATTATATGGGTCAATTATGTACCTCAAACACATTGATTGATCATGTATTGTCCATAGATATTCCCCCCCCTCCCCCAAATAATAATAAATTCTAAGAATATTTTTTATGTAAAATCGAACCCAAGGTGGAGAAATCGAACGAGATGTTTTAAACAAAATATGTATGTAATTTAATGCAAACCAATAACGACTGTATATGAAAGATCACAGCATAAAAAATAAAACAAATTTGTTAAAATTAAAATGGGAGTGCAAGTAATTCTAAAGGAGGTTTAAAGGACAAAGTGTCATTCAATTAATTAAGAAATCGTACTGAAGGGCCGAAAAGACCACATCTTTGTTTATTGAAACCAACTGTATGGTGTAATGCAGTTTTTACAACACCGTTTGCCACAACGATATGAACCACCGTGACTTACGTGTCTGACACCTTCAAAACAACTGTTGCACTTACGATTAAAATTGGTTTGATTTTAGTAGTCAAATTTTAAGATGTCTTCCCTTGCCTGATTTTTTCTTCAATGTTCATTTTTAAGCGTTGTCATTCGGAGCGATGGTCTATGCAATTTAAATGCATTAGGTGGAGAATTAAACAAAATGTAAAATCCAAATGCTCTTTTGGAAGCCCGAACATATTTTTGAATACACACCCATGGGCTCCCGAGCCCTCTAGGGTCCAAATTTATCCATTTAAAAAATAGCAGACTTATTTCCAATTATTTCCATTGTACAAAGTCGTTCCTGCCGAATGAACTCTGCCACCACGTCGCATCACCAGAAATTAAAGGAATGGAAAAGTGCCGAATGTCCAAGAGTGGACTTCGTAGCCGTGTGAGAAAGGATAGAGATATCTCTATGAAATTTGGAATGGTTGGAAGTGATGTGCTGATGTGTTGCGAGATCGTGTGTAAAATTTCAAGGCCCTAGGTTTGTCAGGGCACCTTTGGCAGGCTCCTTAAATTGGTCACCTCGGTATTTCAAAATTTTTTGTGGCTGCCAAATCTTTGTGTACCGCTTTCAATTTTTTTCTAATTAAAAAAAAATTTTATAAAAAAACTATTAGAGATTTAGTAATTCTTTTTGAGTTTTGCAGACAAAATTGTCTTTAAAGAATAAAAAATAAGTTCTGCACGAAATTATTCACATACCCTCATTTTAATTTTTTGAAAAAATTTTAAGAAAATAAAAACGAATAGAAATATCTTATGGGTCGATTATGGAAGGCAACTCAACTTTAGCCGCATTGCCAACGGCCACATTTGTGCATTTTGGTTCGTGGTTTTGTCTCCTGCCAGCGCAACAGTAGACGAGTTGCAATCCATAATCAACCCATTAAAAATTCTTTTTTATTTTTGCAGACAGAAGTGTCTTTAAAAAACAAAAAATAAATTCTGCCCGTATTATTCACAGAAATTCCCAAAATAACCATTTTTTATACCCACCACCATAGGATGGTATACTAATCTAGTTATTCCGTTTCTAACACCTCGAAATATTGGTCGAAGACCTCCTAATGTATATATTGGGTTGCCCAAAAAGTAATTGCGGATTTTTCATATAGTCGGCGTTGACAAATTTTTTCACAAATTGTGACTCTATAATTGCATTCTTTCTTCTGTCAGTTATCAGCTGTTACTTTTAGCTTGCTTTAGAAAAAAAGTGTAAAAAAGTATATTTGATTAAAGTTCATTCTAAGTTTTATTGAAAATGCATTTACTTTCTTTTAAAAAATCCGCAATTACTTTTTGGGCAACCCATTATATTCTTTATCGTCTCGATGTTCAGAGTCGATCTAGCCATGTCCGTCTGTCGAAATCACGATAGAGGTATAGGCGCTTGAAATTTTGCACAGATATTTAATATTGATGAAGGTCGTTGGCGATTGCAAATGGGCTATATAGATCCGATTTGGCTAAACTTTTGCATGTATTGTGCTGTTAATACTTTCAACAACTGTGCCAAGTACGGTACAAATCGGTCAAGAACATTATAAAACTCCCATATAAACCGATCTCCCGATTTGACTTCTTGAGCCCCAGGAATCCGCAATTTTGTCCGATTTGGCTGTAATTATGCATGCGGTATTATGCTATAACTTCTAACAACTGTGCCAAGTACAACTGTGCCCAAATCGGTCTATAACCTGATATAGTTCCCATATAAACCGATCTCCCGATTTGATTTCTTGAGCCCCTGGAAGCCATAATTTTCGTCCGCTTCAAAACGGTCTATAACCTGATAGAGCTCCCATATAAACCGATTTTCCGATTTCATTCCTTGAGCTTTTACAAGCCACAATTTTCGTCCGATTTGGATGGAAATTTGCACATAGTATTCTGTTATGAACTTCAATAACTTAGCTAAGTACGGTCCCAATCGGTCTATAACCTGATATAGTTGCCATAGAAACCGATCTCCTGATTTAACTTCTTGAGCCCCTGGTTGCACAGAAAAATGTTGTTCGGCAAATGACCCTACCTTCTAAGTTCTTGTACCATGGGGTTATATAGTCGATTTTGTTGTTGTTGGGCTAGCAGGATTCACTGAATAAGGTTAAGCCAAGCGATCAGTCTACATAATTTTTTTTTTTTAATTTTTGGCAGTACTTGGCATTGAGGATGTCAAATTGTTCTCCTTTAACATTCATTCTTTGTTAACGATTTCTCCTATTTAATGACATTTTTAATTGGCATATTTGACATCCTTAATGATATTCATAGAACCTATCCATTTTATGTTTTGCAAGTGGCCTTGCCTTCTATTAGTGAATCCTGTTGGGCTAGTGACAGACTACGCTACTGTCACTAAACAACGGTAACAACGTTAATTTTTGTGCCATTTCATAGCATTCAGCTTTTGTGTATGTAGCTTGAAAACAGCTGTTAAAATTGTTTGTGTTTCTCTTCCAATGACAGCATTCCATTCATTGTAGTTCTAAAATCTGGTAGTGTAAGTTGAAATAAAGCAAATAAAACAAATAAATGGCCCAAAACAGTGACCTAAAAATGATAAATTGTTAAACAAAATTTGTTCGGTTCTTGTGATTGTTGCACATGAAACAAAGTACGCTCGCGTCTGGGTGTATTTACCAGACAATAAAAGTTGTGCCTTTTGAAATTAAAACAAACAAATAACCCATTAACTAATCTCCATAATACATTATAAATTACAAGCATTTAGAACATATTGAAGAAATATTGATACCTGAAAGTTTATGCGTGTTATTATATCAAGTGACGACGCTGCACATTGACTCATATAATTGCCTTCAAGGTCTCTCACCTCCGCGGATGACTGCCTTGACTTTGTGTATTTTCTTTGCAAACCGAAGGCAAATAACAATAACTACATTGAGACCAATTGGCCTTTGTCTAGCGAATATTTAGATCTTCACACGAAAGACGTATGTATGTTAATATATTTTATTCAATTTCTGTTTTTGTTATTTTTTTACTTGGGTTAAACTTCTCTGTTGGAAATAAGTACAAATAGCGCAAACTTTGTGACCTTCAGGGATACTGTTTGTGTTCTGTGTGGAACATAACCGTTCTTAGGAACATAACCAGAAAGCTGAAAACTTATTCAAGTGAAAGCACCAACTGATTCGGATAGCATATGTGTCTTTAGCTGCTGGGTTAAAGGTGCTGAAATTGTTTCGGATGAAAAAATGGTCCAAAAGTATATAATTGCGGAAGTAAGAATGTTATTTTTTATAAACATCCGTTTGACATAAGGGGAGATTCAATTTATAAGAATCATATGGTTTTCTTCTTTATCAAGTATCTCCGCTTATAACTGATTATTAAGAAGTTAGCTGTTGGCTTTCATAGGTGTAAAATCTGTCCGTCTAAGCTACATGCAGGTTTACGTTTCGGGATCGATCCAGCATCATTTATGGCCAAATGTGGGGGAGCAGCCGCAGATTTGCGGTTACAACAACGACTGAATTCCGCACGTTTGGTCGCTAAACATTGAATGGCAGAAGAAGCGAACACTTGTCCTCCTCTTAAAACTTAACTTGTCTATGTACAAAGAAATCTTAAGCAAGTCTGGGGCCTTAATATAATTTTAATTGGGTTAAGGGAGATTACCAATGCCACAATGGGCGAATCGACTTGGTGCAAACGGAATGGCAAAATAACAATAATTTCCTCTTTTGGTTGTGGGTATATGCGCATTTTGACAACTTGTCAATCGTTAATATAGTTGCACAAGTACCAACTTGTTTTGTTTGCTATTTCAAGTGTTGATAATAATCGTATTAATTTTAGTATTTCTTTGTTGATAGTGGCTATGATCAAGCAGGACTAAGTTTTCTAATTATGCGTGCATTGAAAGATTCATTAGTGAAATTGAACTCAGGTCAAGTTCGCAAGTTAAAGCGTGCTGAGAAAAAAAACTACAAAACACCAGGAATGGAAAAATTAGTACTTTAGTACTTTTTCAGTACCTTTTCCACCCGAGGAGTACCGTAGTACCCCCGCGACCGATTGAGTACTTTTCAAGCACTATGAATTTTTCGAGCAATTCAGATACTTTCGAGTCTTTTTTTTATCCTAAAGGGTGGTACTACGTTTTTGTGGGAGAAAAATTTCCCTAAATCGTTCTTTCGGTGGTTTGAGAAGGTTACCCCATACGTGTTTTTGGGTTTATTTGGCCAAAATGTTGCCATTTACATATAAATATTCATATGGCACCAACCAATTATCAGCTGCTTGCGTACATGTTTACATACAAAAGTGAGAGTGTGGATCACAAACAATATTTTTTTGTGAGCAAGATCACAAACACTAACAAACAGTCTAGTCACTAGAAGTCTGGCGATCGCGTTCATTTTACATAGGAAAACGACTTGTTGTCAAGCAGCTGTGATTGTGCTCTTCTTGGACGTCGTGAAATGTAAATTTTCACTAGATGAAAAAACAAGTTACAGCAAAACGAACACTTTTCATCAATATTTTCCTCTTACTTTTTTTTTATGGTGTTTCACCGCGAAAACCGAATATAGTACCAACCTTAAAAGACGAGAGGTTCTCAACTTAAAAATAAGCTATGAGAAAATGGAGATATTCACTAGTTAGTCGATGGCGGCTTTCGAATTTGCCTCAAGCCGACCGTTTGGGAATTGTAAGGAGCAATATAAGTTTATTTTTGTCGCCTTATTTGACTAATTGTGCCTCTAGAAAGCTTTGGGAGATTAGCGGCGGGCCTGACAATTGTCTCCCAATTTCTATATGAAATTCGTGGTATACTCCCAAAATGTAGGTCTTTGGTCTATATGTTTGTTTGGAGTCGGGCGTTCCCCCTACGTACTTGGGTCGAAATTTGAGTTGCTGGTTTACTATCAACGTAATATTCCATTAAGGAACCGGGGGAAAATTTCTCACATATCAATGAGTGTTGTCCTATTCAAGTTTAAGCTCAATGATAAGGCACCTCCATGGCCACCAGCAACAATTTCACCGCTAATGTAATCTCGAATATATCGCGAAAGATGGAGATGCTTTGTCTTCGATTAAGCTTGACTATAAACAGCCTAAAATTGCTTATACTGAGAACTCTTTTGGGGGGTTTCCTTTACTATTACCATCACCATAACATGAAATAAACAACAACTTTGTTGTGCTGTGTAGTCCGTAAGGTAGAAGATTTCCAAAGAATTTTTAATTTTTATTATCGCTTTCATTTTCCATTCCAAAGAAATGTTCGATCCTTAAGCTCGTCTCGAAAGAGAAATGAGACCATCATGAAAAAATGATCCTCGCCCTAATAGTTCCGGTGACATAATGGCGCGAAGGCAAACCTGTGCCCATTCTATGGTAAATTCCACGAAATACGTTCTTTGGTACCAAAAGCCTCCCCCATGAAAACCATGGTACGTCCAAAAGTGTTGAAATTCTACTGAAGCCAAGAATACGGCACACTGAATATGAAGGCAAGGATATTAATCGGAAGAAGAAGAGAGGAGATCATCTATCTATTTCACAGAAAAACAGAGGGAAATGAAAAGACGACTATGGAAGCGAAACAAGATACACAGGAATCAGAATTAGTATGTAAATAGGTTTCCAATAAGAGCTTGTTGTTTGTTGTTGTAGCAGTGTGTTGTACACTGAGGCGGTAGCCCTTGCCGATGAGGGGTTCATCGGGTCGATACGGTACGTACAACCGGCTGCAATGGGATTGTCCAATAAGAGGTGTTATTTTTATATTCAAAGAAAAACTAATTTTTTTAAGTAAATGATCGGATGTTGGTTTCATTATAAAGAGAATGGTATGCCGCTAATAATGAAAAAACAAACATCAGCGAAATGGCCACCTCGACCATGCTTACCGCACCATATCCTTTTCATGAAATTTTATATAACCAAATAGCAAAGAGTCTGCCCTTTGTTCTCGATAGCCTCAGGAATTCTATCTTTAAGGTCTTTAATCGACAATGGTCTTATGGCGTTTACCTTATCTTTTTCATTGCACGGGATAGCTGTGAGCACCACACAGGCTGGAACATTGAGGTTCGATGTGTGTGGTGTTCATTGCTGTCACGTGAGTTTTTTTCCTTGCACGGGATAGCTGTGAGCACCACACAGGCTGGAACATTGAGGTTCGATGTGTGTGGTGTTCATTGCTGTCACGAGAGTTTAGCTGCGAGCTCCCGGGCGCGTCCACAGTTTGCGGCAGTCGCGGACAATCATCGGTATCGAGTGGAGTCTCAGTGAGAGGTCGGGCGGCACCGCCTCTTGCACAAATTCTAAGTGCCTATGATGCTCGATATGACAAGGTGAGGTATTGGCGCCTTGAAATAACCACTTGCCCCCAGTTCCCACGCGAATCGGTCCTTTGGACTGAAAGAAGCTTGCTCACCTATAAGAGTTTGATAAGGATCACCACACCCACATGAAAAATTGGCTACAACAACCTTCTGGCACCTAACGCCATCTTGTTGAAAGCAAATGTTGCCCAGATCATCAAAATCCAGATCCATCCAAATCCAACCTTAAAAAAATTATTAATCATCTCTTGAGAGTGCAATCCATTCACCGTAACTATTGGTCCAACCTCATTTTCGAAAAAAGTAAACGCACCAAACTGTCACACAGTTACCCGTGCGAAGACATAACTACAAGCTGTCTAAGTAATACCTTCTGGGCTGTTATCACAGAGACCATCCAAAACATCATCTTATGGATTGGTACACACCGCCCAGAAGCCTTAAGTTAGATCTATATGATCTAGAGATTGAGGTTTAGCGCCGTCTTTCCGTCCGTCTGTTGTAATCACTCTACAAAATTGAGATATTGAGCTGAAATTTGGCATAGATAAGCCTTTTGCTGCACTCAAGTTAAGTTCTTGAACGGTCCAAATCGGACTATATTTGGATACAGCTGCCAAATAGACCGATCTCTCAATAAAGGGTCCGAAGCCCATTACGCTGACATTTCAAACAACGATTAGTTTTAGGCATCCCGACATCCGATTCAAATATGGTTCAGATCGGACTATATATAGATATAGCTGCTAAATAGACCGATCTGCCGGTGAAGGGTCTAAAGCCTATAATCTGCATTTATTACCCGATTTCGCTGAAATTTAAAACAGTGAGTTATTTTAAGCTTTCCGACATCCAAATATTGTACAGATCGGACTATATTTAGATATAGCTGTCATATATTTTAATATAGCTGTCATATATTTTAATATAGCTGTCACATAGGCCAATCTGCCGATTAATGGTCTGAAGTCCATAAATGTCCTCAACGTACGAATATCACCAAATCCCTTCTTATCACGTACCTATAACCTAAGATGAACATTTGTGCAAAATTTCATGATTCTAACATTAGCCATTTGGTCTGGGTGATGATCAGTCAGTCAGTCACGCGAGTTTTTATACCCTACACCATCACTGTGGGTACAGGGTATTATAACTTAGTGCATTTGTTTGTAGCACCCAGAAGGAAGAAAGATAGACCCATTGATTGGTATACCGATCGACTCAGAATCACTTTCTCATTCGATTTAGCTATGTGCGTCTCTCTTTCAGTCTGTTCATGTTAATTTGTGTACAAACCACAGGTCGCAATTTTCATCCAATCGTCTTAAAATTTGGAAATTTTTTTTTTGGTCCTAGAAACCATGCTTATTGAAATTGGAAAGAATCGGTTCAGATTTGGATTTAGCTCCCATATATATGTTTGTCCGATTTGGACTAGTATTGCAATAATGTGATCATTTTCCATAGATTTTCTCGAAATTTAGCAGGAAGGATTTTCTCTTGATTCTCGTCATTACTGATGAATTTCATAGAAATCGGTTCAGATTTAGATATAGCTCTCACTCCTTTCCAACATTTGTTACAACGCTTTCCTCGATGACCATCACAATATCTAAGAAGTTTTCTCGAAATCGGTTCAGATTTAGATATAGCCCCTATATATATGTTCGTCCGATTTTGAGAAATATTGCAATAAGTGCTCATTTGTTACTCGATTCTCTCGAAATTTGGCAGAAAAGATTTTCTTATGGCTCTTAATATTACTGGTAAATTTCATATAAATCGGTTCAGATTTAGATATAGATGCCATATATGTATATCGCTCGATTTTCTCTCTAGAACCGCTGCAAGCGCATTTATTGACCAATCTTCCCAACATTTTATACAAAGCTTCTTCACCGACTACCACAATATCTATAGAGTTTGGTCGCATTTGGTTCAGATTTAGATATAGGTCCCATATATATGTACGCTTGATTTTGGGTAATTTGCAATAATGTAGTCATTTGTCATGTCAAAACATCCGCCGACGTCCATCAAAATTGGTTCAGAATTAGATATAGCTTCCACTTTTCACTTATAGGGTCGGTGTATTATATAGTCGGCACCGCCCGACTTTTGCCTTGCCTTACTGGTTTATATTTACTCTAGAACTTCTTAAAAGTATCAACTTTTTATATTTAATTTCAAAAGATTAATTTTTGGCCTTTGTATTATCTTACGATTTTGAAATTTCTCAAATGTTTGCGTATTTTTTTATAATCCCTCTTTTAGATGGGATTATATTTCTATAACCATAATACCACAATTCAATGGTCGATCGATAAGATAAATGCATTTTCAGAAATTCCAACCTACAACCAGCTTGGGATATACAATCTTTGGAATATAAGTGAAAAGCCAGTGCACATGTATCCGTTAAATAGCTATTGAGTGGTGTAAACATTCAATAAATTGTTTTAGATGTTTGTATCTGCCTTTGAACACATGAGAACCTGCTAATTATTTTATATTCCTGTTTATTTTTCTAGTAGGGATTAGGGTTTCATATGCATGGGCATGTATTGTACGTGTTTTTTATTTCATTTACTTTACAACTTTAAGTAAATACGTGATAAGCTTAAATTTCTTGATGATTTCATCGGGTGATTCATTGCAATGACTTTACCCACAAGATTAAAACAGAGCTTTAAAAAGTGTTACTTAAAAGTTCAAGTTGAGCATTAAGAGTGAAAATATAAAAACAAAGAGTTAAACATTATGAGAATTTAGAATTTAAACCCAAAAAAAAAACTATACGAAATTATTAAAATATGGCTTTTATTCAAACAAAATTTTAAATAATTTATTGAAAAATTTTTATTAAATTTTTTTATTTACTCGTCCATTGTACAAGACTTTAGACCATACTTAAAAAATCCAAATAAATATAGTCACTTATATAGTAGGGCGCCCCGGTAGCCGAGTTGGCAGCGTGCTTGGATTGCCATTGCTGGAGTCGTGGATCACAATGGACTTTAAATTGTCTAAGTGAGTCTGTAAAGGACTGCCACTCTTACCTAACCTAACCTATAGTCACTTTATACTAATTTCCTAAAAATAACTAGGCTACGTTAGGAAAGTTTTAAGTAACATTCTATAATCAGACTAACTTAGGCATTTTAGTGAAATGAATTCTAGAGTAAACATAGATGGAAGATGTCTTATAGTAAAATGTTGTTACAATGTGGGCGTCTGTGGAAAGCTTAGTTTATAACAAACTGTTTTTATACCCACCACCGAAGGATGGGGGTATATTCATTTTGTCATTCCGTTTGCAACACATCGAAGTATCAATTTCCAACCCTATAAAGTATATATTCTTGATCAGCGTAACAATCTAAGAAGATCTACCCATGTCCGTCCGTCTGTCCGTCCGTCTGCCTGTTGAAATCACGCTACAGTCTTTAAACATAGAGATATTGAGCTGAAACTTTGCATAGATTCTTTTTTTTTGTCCATAAGCAGGTTAAGCTTGAAGATGGGCTTTATCGGACTATATCTTGATATAGCCCCATAAAGATCGATCCGCCGATTTAGGGTCTTAGGCCCATAAAAGCCACATTTATTATCCCATTTTGCTGAAATTTGGGACAGTGAGTTATGTTAGGCCCTTCGACATCATTTGTCACTTTGGCCCAGATCGGTTAAAATTTATATATAGCTCATATAGATCAATCCGCCGATTTAGGGTCTTAGGCCCATAAAAGCCACATTTATTGACCGATTTTGCCAAAATTAGGAACAGAAAGTTATATTAAGCCAGTCGACACCCTTCTTCAATTTGGCCCAGATCGGTCCAGTTTTGGATATAGCTGCCATATAGACCTATCTCTCGATTTAAGGTTCTGAGCCCATAAAAGGTGCATTTGTGGTTCAATTTCGCCAAAATTTGGGATAGTGAATTAAAATAGGCCCCTCGATATCTTCCTGGAATATGGCACAGATCTGTCCAGATTTGGATATAGCTGCCATATAGAACGATTTCTCGATTTAAGGTTTTGGTCCTATAAAAGACGCATTTATTGTCCGATTTTGCCGAAATTTGGGACAGTGAGTCATGTTACGCTTTTCGACAACTTTCTGCAATTTGGGCCAGATCGGCCCAGATTTGGATATAGCTGTCATATAGACCGATCTCTCGATTTAAGGTTTTGAGCCCATAAAAGGCGCATTTATTGTCCGATTTCGCCGAAATTTGAGACTGAGTTGTGTTAGGCCCTTCAACATCCCTTCGCAATTTGGCTCAGATCGGTTAAGATTGGGAAATAGCTGCCAATCTCTCGATTTAAAGTCTTGGCCCCACAAAAGGCACATTTATAATCCGATTTCGATGAAATTTGACACAGTGATTTATGTTAAGCTTTTCGACATCCGTGTCGGATATGGTTAAGATCGGTCTATATTTGGATATGGCTACTAAGAAGACCAATATTTTATTCTACAAAATTGAACAATGACTTGTAATTATTAGACCACTCAATGTCTGTATCGAATTCGTGTAGATCGGATCATATTTCGATATGGCTGCTATGGGGGCGTAAACTATGTATTTTTCACCGAATTATGATGAAAGGTGGTTTACATATATGCCCGAGGTGGTATATATGTAAACCGAACTTAACGCATTTTTATCTGTTGTCTTTTTTTATTTTGGGGCATATTTGACTGTCATGGCGTTGATTTTTTTTATAACCAAGATTTATCTATTAGCTTAACGAAAAATCGCAGGAGATGAGACTATATAAATAAATAAATAATCTCCTTCGATTTTGTGTTAAACTCCTTATTGCAAAAGTCAACAAATATGTCCGGTTTGGGGAATTGGGCCCAAAAACTATGAATATTTAGTTCCACTCTCTTTAAGACCCAAATTGTCTTGGTGAGCAAATACGTCCTATTTTGGGGGTTGTTATGGTGGTGGGACGTCCGCTAGACAGTTGGCCCCTAATGTTGATATCAGATAAGTGGTCTACTCCCACATACCTTTAATTTGACCGGCTTGGGGAGAGTTTTGGGGGATGGGCAGCCGCTAAGTGAGTTCCACTTTAAAAACCCTCTTATTTGAGCCTCATATTGCAATAGTCAGAAAATACTTACTATTTGGGTGGTGTTATGGGGGTGGGGTGGCCCCATAGACACTTTTCCCGAATATTGATATCAAATTCGTGCTTTATTCCCAAAGACCTTTCATTTGAGCCCCATATTGCTATGGTCGTAAATTTGTCCCCTTAGGGGGATGTTTTTGGTAAGAGGCGGCCCCCCAAATACTTGTTCCCATATTTGGATATCACATTCGTATTCTACATCCTAATACCTTTAATTTAAGCCACATATTTCCATGGTCATTAAATAAGTCCTGTTTGGGGGTCGTTTTGGGGAAGGGATGGACCCCCAGAAACTTGGTCCCACATATGGATATCAGATTAGTATTCTACTCGCAAATACCTTTCATTTGAGTCCCATTTTACCATGGTCGCTAAAATGGGACCCCCCCCCCCCTAGGTACCCTATCCGAAATTTGGATACCAATTTTTTGTTTGTAGGTTACTATAGGAGAGCACACAAAATTTCGCTTAACACGCACCACCCATCTTCGAGATATGGCGTTTATGAAAATTAGAATAAGGGGGAGGGTCGGATATCAAAAAATGTAGTACCCTATTTTCATCACGGTATCATTATGCACCATGTGTGAAAATGTCAACAAAATAGGTTCAGCCGTTTCTGAGTCTATAAGAAACAAACAAGCAAACAAACAAACCTACAAATGAACAAAAATTGATTTTTATGAATAAGAAGATTATTTTTACAGATCTATTGGCAAGTGATTTAAGAAACGACAGACGGATAGGAGATGTATTATATAAATTTGGAACTTCATGTATAATAATGTACATCCAATCAGCTCAAGAAAAGTAAATCCTAAAAATAAATATATATTCCCTTACAGCGAGCTGGCAATTACGCATTATTTCTCATATATTGTATATTATTATAAACATGTATGTATGTACATGCATAAGAAATAATAAGTGATTACATTAATATATCCATCAAGAAAGGTCTTCTATAAACCTACAAGACCTGCCATGAAATGTATGACTCAACTTAAGATATCAGAGAATTGCAATTGCAGAAAAAAGACGAGAATTCTACAGGACGTCAATATTAGTGAGGGACAATGGGAAAATATGCCACAGTCATCCATACATTTATACACAAAGTGTTATCAGAACATTAACCTATTTTGGGTGTAGGGTAATCAGCAGTATTATATTTTTATTTTAAATACATGAACAATTGCGTACTTATAGAATTCTGAACTATAGTTTCTCAATATTAAGATAATGGACAAGTTCCAATGCCCTGGTTATAACAAAAATGTTATATTATTTTATTGCAATCAAAACTATTGGGTTGCCCAAAAAGTAATTCCGGATTTTTTAAAAGAAATTAAATGCATTTTTAATAAAACTTAGAATGAACTTTAATCAAACAACAGCTGATAACTGACAGAAGAAAGAATGCAATTACAGAGTCACAAGCTGTGAAAAAATTTGTCAACGCCGACTATATGAAAAATCCGCAATTACTTTTTGGGCAATCCAATACTATGACTTTCTTAAAATTATACTAAATAAAACAAATACTACTACACTTGTCAAATCAAATGTCGAATTCGATACTTCATTCGGAGACATTTGAAAAAAAAAAACACATTTGTTATAAACTCTTCATTATTTTTGTGCAAACGAACAAAAAAAAAACGAGTTGTTATCACTAAACGGAGTGTAACAAATCGCTTTGCTGGTGGTTTTTGGTGTGCACATAGTTGGAAATGGCATTGCCTTTTTTACGCTTGTTAATCTTAATCTAATCATCCGCAAAGAATGCATGTCCACGAATCTTATCAGTTGTAGTTTCTGAAGTTAACACCAAAAAACAAAAGTTTTCTAGATATACTTTTACTATATGGACTACTAAAAAAAGATTAGGAATCTCTCTTGCTGTTGGTCTTAGATAAACTAGGTTTATATGCTGCCGAAATATGATGCCGAAAAGGCAAACTTTTTTAATAAAGCATTTCATAATCGATGTTTCCATCCATTCGATGATTCCATATAAAATAAAAAACATTACAGGGTTTAGTGACGCTTTGTGTGTTTCGTATGTTTCAAACCAAGTAAAAGCGTGCTAAGTTCGGCCGGGCCTAATCTTGGGAACCCACCACAATGGATTCTGCTAAAATTGTATACAAAATAATTTCATGCTACATAACAATCTTTTGTCAAACCAGCAAAAATTAAAGGTTATAGGAACCGCACAAGGATAATCGAGAGACCGGTTTACATGAGAGCTATATCAGGTTGTAGTCTGATTTGGACCGTATTCGACATAGTTGTAGGAAGTTGTAACAGAACACTGCATGCAAAATTTCAGCCAAATCGGACAATAATTGCGGCTTGTAAGGCCTCAAGAAGTCAAATTGAGAGATCGGTTTATATGGGAGTTATATCAGGGTATCGACCGATTTGGACCGTACTTGGCACAGTTGTTGGAAGTCATAAGAAAACACTAAATGCTCAATTTCAGCCAAAACGAACGAAAGTTGCAGCTTGTAAGGGCTCAAGAAGTCAAATTGAGAGATCGGTTTATATGGGAGTTATATCAGGTTATCGACCGATTTGGACCGTACTTGGCACAGTTGTTGAAAGCCATAAGCAAACTCTAAATGCTCAATTTCAGCAAAATCGAACGAAAGTTGCAGCTTGTAAGGGCTCAAGAAGTCAAATCGGGAGATCGGTTTGTATGGGAGCTATATCAGGTTATAGACCAATTAGGACCATACTTGGCATAGTTATTGGAAGTCATAACAGAACACTACATGCTAAATTTCAGCCAAATCGAACGAAAGTTGCAGCTTGTAAGGGCTCAAGAAGTCAAATCGGGAGATCGGTTTGTATGGGAGCTATATCAGGTTATACACCGATTCGGACCGTACTTAACATAGTTATTGGAAGTCTTAACAGAACACTACATGCTAAATTTCAGCAAAATCGAACGAAAGTTGCAGCTTGTAAGGGCTCAAGAAGTCAAATCGGGAGATCGGTTTGTATGGGAGCTATATCAGGTTATAGACCGATTAGGACCGTACTTGGCACAGTTGTTGGAAGTCATAATAGAACACTACATGCTAAATTTCAGCCAAATCGAACGAAAGTTGCAGCTTGTATGGGCTCAAGAAGTCAAATCGGGTGATCGTTTTATATGGCAGCTATATCAGGTTATAGACCGATTTGGACCGTACTTGGCACAGTTGCTGAAAGTCATAACAGAATTCGAACAAACAAAAAAAAAAATAAGGAAAAAAAAAACATTGAGGCTTCCAGGGGCTCATGAAGTCAAATCGGGAAATAGGTCTATACGGGAGCTATATCTAAATCTGAACCGATACGGCCCATTTGCCATTCCCAACCACCAAATCAATATATTAAATATCTGTGGGAAATGCGAAAATTATCTCAAGCGGCTAGTTTTACGCTTTTGACCGCTATTCTGATTTTAACAGATGGACGGACATGGCTAGATCGACTCAGAGCGTCTAGACGATCACAAATATATATACTTTACCCTGGAAGTTCTTAGACATATATTTTGAGGTGTTACAAACGGAATGACTAGATTAGTATACTCCCATCCTATGGTGGTGGGTATAAAAATATATGCCTTATTGTTTTACTTTGGAGATATTAGCTACCATAAATATGTCGCCCTATTTAGTACTAAAATGGCTTTATTGTGCACACCTGTCAACAAATCTTCACGAAATTTCGCACAGACCATTTTCTTAAGGCACTTAATATAGCCGTTGAATTATATAGAAATCTGTTAAGGTTTAGATATATCTCCCATACATATGCATGCCCGATTTTAATCTTTAAAGCCATAGCAAGCAGATTAATTAACCAATTTTAATTAACAATTTTGCAAATTGTTTTCATAAGCCTCTCACATTATGCATAAGCCTCTCACATTATGCATCTATGAGTTTGGTAGAATTCGGTTCAGATTTGGATATAGCTGTCATGCATATGTACCACCCAAATTGCACTGTTGGATCCATAAAACGCAAGTTATGAAGCGGTTTTGCCCGAAATTTGCTACACATATTGCACATTTCTAATTTTGTCCGTTGTGCGGCGAAAAATGTTCAGCGGTGGTTTTCCCTTTGCTAATGCTGGCTACCTTTCCCAGGTATTCTGTCATGTTAAAACTAATCTACTCAGTGATGTCGCTCATCACTGAGCTTGAACTTTAATTGGACTACACTCATTGGTTAAGGGATATATCTTCTGTTCTTTAATGAAATGTTCAAGGGAAATTTTATATTACTTTACATTTACACCCTGTAAAACCCAGGCAAAAGGGCTACAAGATTTCTTCAATGGAAATTCTGATAAAATAAGTTCAACTCTCCAATACCTTTCATTTGAGTCCTATATTGGCAAAAGTGTTTGATATGTCTGATTGGGGGAGTTTTGGAGAAGGGGTGCCATATTCGTAATCTACTCTCTTTAACATCTTTCATTCAAGATGCATGTTGCCCGTATCGGATCACTTTTGATTTTGGGTGGTGTTATTGGGGTAAGGGGAGGGTCCGCCCCCCTTCAGATATCAAAAAACTGAGAAATATTAAAATAGGCAAAAACTTTTAACAAACTTAATCCTAGGATGGGCGAAATTTTCTACGTTGTTGAATAAATACTAAGCATCCCTAGAAAGCTGGGCCCCCTGGCTGCCATAAATACCCATCTCCCGATTTATGGTCTGGGACCCAGGCCCATTTATTATCCGATTACGCTGAAATTTGCCACAGTGAGCTGTGTTGGCTTTCCCGACATTCGTACCGAATATGGTGAAGATCGGGGTATATTTTGATATACTAAGTTAATATTAACTAAATTTTCCATGAACATTCCATTACGGAACATGAAATACTTCTCTCATATGAATGAATACAGTCCGATTAAAGATTATGCTCAATGATAAGGGGCCTACTTTTTTATGGCGCGTCCGAACGGGGTGCCGCATAGCAAAGTAGAGAAGTTTTAGCACATTTGTAAGGTATCCTGCCCTTACAAATGTTGTCAGCATTAGTAAGGGGATAACCACCTCTAAACATTTTTTTATGAGGTTCACGCCGGGATTTGAACCTAGGCGTTCGGCGTCATAGGCGGACATATTAACCTCTGCGCCATGGTGGCCTCCAATTTGGATATAGCTGTCATATATACCCATCTCTCGTTTTATGGTCTTGGGACCATAAAAGCCGCATTTATTATCCGTTTTCTCTGAAATTTGGGACAGATCGGTACAGATTTATGATTTGGGAGTGTTTTTCTGTAACTGGTCCGTATTCCATTTTCTGGATTAGGGATAAAATGTGTGTTGTGGATTACAACGATATTTTGGGGAATAAATAGCTTCCATTTCCCAAAGAAAAAAATCCCACTTACGTGACAGTTCATGTAAGTTATTGGCTTAAATCTTTCTTCGAGACAAGCAGAATTCTAGTTCCAAGAGCTTTCTGTATCTGAAATTTTGCACAATGACTTCTATACCTTATCATTCACTATACTTTAATCGGACTGCACTCATTGATATGAGAGCAGTATCCCCGGATCCTTAATGAAATGTTCATGAGAAATTTAGTATTAGTGCTAAGTATGGTCACAATCGGTTTATAACCTGATATTGCAAATCTGGTAATAATGGCGCCCTCTAGCGGCCCAAGAAGTCAAGATCCGAGATTGATTTATATGGGAGCAATGTCTGGTTATAAACCGATTGTGACCATACTTAGCCGAGTGTTTTGACTTCCAACAACTATGGCAAGTATGGTCTAAATTAGTTCATAACCTGATATAGCTCCCGTATAAATCGATCTCCCGATTATACTTCTTTAGCCTCCAGAGGGCGCAATTGTTATCCGATTTGGTTGAATTTTTGAACAACGACTTCTCCTATGACCTTAAACATACGTGTCAAATATGGTCTAAATCAGTTCATAACCTGATATAGCTCCGTATAAATCGATCTCCCTATTATACTTCTTGAGCCTCTAGAGGGCGCAATTCTTATTCGATTTGGCAATTTTTGCGCAATGACATCTACTTTGGTCTCCAATATTCAAACCAAGTATAGTGCGAATCGGTTCATAACCTGTCATTGCACCGATAGCATAGCAATTCTTATCCATTATCCTAGCATTTAAAGAGATGACGGGCATATAACTTGACAATTGCGATCCATGGTGGAGGGTGACACTAAGTGTCAGCTACCTTGTATTATTATAGTCAGGAAAAAACCTGTTTCTGCTATACCGTAGGATTAACTAACCTAAAAAATGCCAAATATCAACAAAAAATGTCCACTATATAGCGAGAAGTCCTATAATAAGCACCAAGTCCTACGTATCAGCGTTGAAAAGGCTACCGTATAATTTTATTTAAATTTATACACTCCACAACAGGGGCATATCTATCAGGGCTCCATTACCTATTCTTAGAACTGATATCTAGATTAAGCGATCAACAGCAATTGATTGTGATTATGGCCACTTCATTTGATCGGTGGCAAATTTATGTCTGTGGTTTTGTTTTTGCCTTTTGTTCGTTATCAGTTCCAACAACGCTTTCAATGTGCGAACATGTTGACAGTTTTTCTGCACCGAACGATGTATAATCCATTCATTTAAATATTTTTGTTATGCATGGACATATTTTCAGTTGAAATTTGTTTTGCTTTGAAAGCGGGTGAAATTTCTCCATTACCTACGATTGGCCAACCGAGCTAGTGTTGCAATTAAAATCATAATTTGAATGGCCTAATGATTGTGTACGTAAATTAACAAAATTGATGGATTTATTGTGAATAAATAAAAAATTAAAATGAGTTGTAAAAAGTTGTGTGATTAATGGATGACAAAGAGAGTCAGCCTTGGGAATTAAAAAATAATATTTTAAAATTTCAAAAAGCCTAGATTGGAAGTTTGACATATTTCAAGTGATTTGATACATGACGGGATTCATGTACGGTGAAATAAAAAAAATATAATCACATATTTCCGGCCGGCTACGGGATAATGAGGGACACCATTTCTGTGTTCAAGAAAAAGAGTTGAAGTTCTTCATACAAAGTGCAATAATTACTAAGGGATAAAGACATCTGCATAAAGTTCTCATATTCTCCCCAGGATTTTCTATCCATCTTAATAACATATCCTATCCATCTTAATCATCTTGTTTTATTATAACTCCACTCCCATATCCATAGTTATACCGGAACCTAAATCATATTTGATTCAGGTGCCGAGAACTCTTATAAAAGTCACAGTTTCAGCGAAATCGCGTAAAAAATACGATTTTTTTGGATAAAGATCCTAAATTGGAAGATCGGTCTATGGCAGCTATATCTCAATATGTTCCCATCTGGTCCATATTCGCTTCGGATAACGGGAGGCTTTAAAATACTAACTTTTTTCAAATTTCAGCGAAATTTCACATTTGTTAGCGAAATCGGGTAACAAATGTGGCTTTTATAGGCTTAAGACCCTTATTCGGCAGGTCGGTCTATATGACAGCTATATATGAATATAGTCTGATCTGGACAATATTCAGATCGGACGTGGAAATGCTTAAAACAATTCAACTCGAACAACGGAAAGCTTAAAGCAAAATCGGGTAATAAATGCGCCTGTTATGGGCTTCATACCGGTAATCGGCAGATCGTGCTGTATGGCAGTTATATGTAAATATAGCCCGATATGGACAATATTCGGGTCGCATGTCAGGGATATTAGTATAACTCACTGTTTCAAATTTCATCGAAATCGGCCAAAAAAAAGCGTTTTTATGGGCATAAGACCTTAAATCGGAAGATCGGGTTATATGGCGGCTATATCCAAATATGGTCCGATATGGCCCATTCAAGAACTTAATCTGCGTATGGAAAATTCGGGTTTGTGCCAAATTTCAGCTAAATATCTTAACTGGCGAAGGCTATAGCGTGATTAGAACAGCCGGACAGATACACGGACATAGTTAAATCGTCTTAGAATTTAACGATAATCAAGAATATATATACTTTGTAGGGTTGGAAATGATATTTCAATGTGTTGCAAACGGAACGACTAAATGAATACATCCCGACCCTTCAAAGGATAAAAATCATTTATTTTCGTAGAATTCTAAGACGATTTAACGATGCCCGAGTGTCTGTCCGTTCGACCCCCCGCCTTCTTTCTGTCCTTTTTTAATACCCTCCACCATATACCCTTACTTCGTCATTCCGTTTGTACCAAATCGATCCAAAATCTTCCGATGCCGATCTTCCGATTATACTTCTTCAGCCTCTAGAGTGCGCAATTCCTATCCGATTTGGCTGAAGTTTTGCACAATGACTTCTTCTATGACCTCCCACCTACGTTGTAAGTATGGGCTGAATCCGTATAGAACCTGATTTAGCTCCCTTACAAACCGATCTCCCGATTATACTTCTTGAGCCCCTACAGGGCGCAGTTCTTGTCTAATTAGGTTTTGCATTACCACTTATCCTATGACCTTCAACATACGTGTCAAATGTGGTCTGTCTCGGTACATTACCTAATATAACTTCAATATCCCTATTCTACTTCTTGAGCCTCTATAGGGCGCAATTATTATCCGAATTGGTTGACATATTGCACAATGACTTCTACATGGTATCCAACATCCAAACAAAGTATGGCACGAATCGGCCCATAACCTTATATAGCACCAATATCGTAGCAATTCTTAGCAATTATTTTGTTTGCCTATTAAGAGATACCATGCAAAGAACTTGACAAATTCGTTTTATTTGTCCGTCCGTACCCCCGGATGCAAAAATTGATATATTAAGCTGAAATTTGATACAGATCCATATTTTTCCATATGTAGCCCACCTTAGGCTCAGAGCATGTGCGCCCATGACGCTGAATCAGAAAACATTATCAGCGGTGGTTTTCCCCACCTTATGCTGGCGACGTTTGTGAGGTATTGCCATGCATAGAAAACTTCTCCCCAAATAGGCGTCGCACTGCTGCAGGACTTTCGGACTCGACTATAATAAGGAGGTATCTTATCATTGAGTAAAAACAAATCGAACAGCACTCATTGATATGTGAAGATGTTTGGACCTGTTTCTTAGTGGAATGTTCATGGGCAAATTTGCATTTTTACTTCGTTTTCGTGTATGTCGTTGCTGGTTGCAAATATGCCATATCGGTTCAGATTTGGATAAAGCCCCATATAAGCCGAACCCCGGTGAAATTTGGTACATGGTATTCTGTTATGACTTCCAACATCTGTGCTAAGTATGATCCGAATAGGTCTATAAACTCCCCTTATAAACCGGTCCCCGGATTTGACTTCTTGAGCTCCTAAAAACCCCAATTTTCACCTAATTTGTCTGAAATTTGCCTGACAGACTTCCGTTATGACTACTAACATCCGTGCTAAATATGATTTTAATCGTGTGCTGTGTATGATCCGAATCGGTCTATAAACTCCCCTTATAAACCGGTCCCCGGATTTGACTTCTTGAGCTCTCAAAAACCACAATTTTCACCTTATTCGTCTGAAATTTGTCTCACAGACTTCCGTTATGACTTAACATCCGTGCTAAATATGATTTGAATTGTTCTATAAACAGATACAGAACCCATATAAACCGATTAGACTTTTTGAGCCTCTAGAAGTCTCAATTTTCACCTTATTTGGCTAGAACTTGCCACAAAGGTTACTATTTACAATATTCGTGCAAAAAATGATCCGAATCGGTTTATAAACTGATATAGGACCTACATAAACCGATCCCCTGATTTTACTTCGTGATCCTATAGAGGCATCAATCAATATCCGGTATATATGGCGGTGGCAGTTGTGTGTCAACTCAGAGTCCACGTATTCGACGAATAGCTCTCCTTTCCGTCCTATCAATTTAGGGACACTTCTGAAGACATTCCAATCGGCTTACAGGTTTACTCCAAGTTTTTAGATACCTGATAGGTATGTATGCCCGTTTCTGGGGAGTTTTGGGGTGGAGAGTTCGCCCCTAGGAACTTTACCTCAAATTTGAATATCAAACAAAAATTCGCATAAATAGGTTAATCCACCTCTGAAATATCTCGTATATGTCGCAAAATATTGGCACGCTTCATCTTTGGTCTAGGTTATATAAAATAATGCCCACCGGAATTGAGGGGGAAGGTTGGGGCCGCTTCATTCAACGTGCAAATCGTGGAACTATGTTTTTGCTCTACCAAAACAATAAAACTCTGGTGGTTAGCATTGGTGTCTTCGAGTTATTACAGTAGTTTGGATTTATCTGTCAATCGTTAAAGAGCGAATTTAACATTTCTGACAAAAAATTAAATAAGGACATTTATTCCCGATTTACTATACAAATGACTCTTAATGAGCAAAATTATTTGAAATTTTTTTGGTCAAACCAGAAGAAATCTGGTTTTGGGGACATTCTCATTCAACGTGCAAAACATGGAACTATCGATAAATTATTCGATGACCTCAAGCCAAACCAAGAAGACAAAGTTGTAAATAAAAAATGACATAAAAGTAGATTCAATACTCTTTTGACAAACAGGCGCGATGTAGTTTAGAATGCAATTAACTTATCTATTGATCGTTTTCGGTTGACATTTGACAGTCGAATTTGTGTGATACCAAAAATGTTAACGAATATTTGTCTTCGACAACCATAATACTATTTTGTAAAAATTTCGACATTCGACTACCCCATCGCCAACCGAAATAAGGGGGAATGATTCACCGTTCTAGGCTGATTAATCCAATCAGAAAACATCTTCGGATATCTGACTGAATATTACACTAAAGAGCTAATTCTTTGGCAGGTAAACGAAACGGATAACTGCCATCCTTTGGTCGTTAAACATATTCAAGTTACATAAGTTCGAATTACGGTTTTTTGCAACAAAATTACAGCACTCAAAACTACTGTAGTGTCTTTCATTTAAGTTCTTATGGTATTGATTTGTTTAAAATATATGTTCATTTCCGGAGTTTTGAAGTGGAACATTATCAGATTCGTATTCAACTTTTGTTTAGGTCCATATTGTACTGATTTGCCTATAGGCTCATTTCAGAGGTTTAATATCTCACATGTGTTTTTGGGTCACTATTCAGGTACAAACCAAAATTCGCATAAAAAGGTTCTAACTATTTTTGATATCTCCGATATGTGACAAAATATTGGGACCCCTCTTCTTCAGTTAAGGTTATATACAAAAGGCCCTTAAAAAGTTTGGCTTTAGACCTGACTATAAAGTAATGTTATACGATATTTTTGGGTCTATATATAGAGTAATAAGTCTAAAGAGGGAATTATAAAGTACTATCACAAAATAAATAATCATTTAATCAAATTTTTTGTTAAAGATAAAGCAACGAACAGACCCCTTAAGGATTATCTTTAACTCAAGATTATTTGCCTTCAATTGAAATAATGGTAGTTCTATTATTATGGAGCTACTATTTCGGCTTTCAATGCAAAATCATCTATAAAAAAATAAAATATTGCTTTAGAACATTTCTAATCGAATTATCAAACGATAGATAAGGCAAAACTCATTCAAGTACAAAGCGAGACATATTGACGTATGCGATAAAAAGAGAGCTTTTTCAAATACTTTGAAGATAAAATATTTGTTCGATTTTGTTGTTGTTTTCGGGTTTGCAGCTTGTGTTAATAAAGAAACTCTAGCTATTGGCCTTTAGTGTCCACAAGTATTTATTCCTTTGGGCTGACATTAAGAATTCCATTGTTTGCTTCTAAATTTTTCACAAGCAGAATTATGACTAAAAATATATTTATCTCAATTATTTCTATACAATTATTTTTTATACCCTCCACCATAGGATGGGGGCATACTAATTTCGTCATTCTGTTTGTAACTACTCGAAATATTCGTCTAAGACCCCATAGAGTATATATATTCTTGATCGTCGCGACATTTTATGTCGATCTAGCCATGTCCGTCCGTCTGTCTGTCGAAAGCACGCTAACTACCGAAGGAGTAAAGCTAGAAATTTTGCACAAATACTTCTTATTAGTGTAGATCGGTTGGTGTTGTAAATGGGCCATATCGGTCCATGTTTTGATATAGCTGCCATGTAAACTGATCTTGGGTCTTGACTTCTTAATCCTCTATTCTTATCCGATTCTTAACCGCAATTCTTATCCGATTGGAATGAAATTTTGCACGACGTGTTTTGTTATGATATCCAACAACTGTGCCAAGTATGGTTCAAATCGGTCCATAACCTGATATAGCTGCCATATAAACCGATCTTGGGTTTTGACTTCTTGAGCCTCTAGAGTTCGCAATTCTTATCCGATTGTAATGAAATTTTGCACGACGTGTTTCGTTATGATGTCCAACAAGTGTGCCAAGTATGGTTCAAATCAGTTCATAACCTGATATAGCTGTCATATAAACAGATCTGGGGACTTGACTTCTTGAGCTTCTAGAGGGCGCAATTCCTATCCGATTTGGCTGAAATTTTGCATGAGGTATTTTATTTTTACTTTCAACAACTATGTCAAATAAGGTTTAAATCGGTTCATAACCTGATATAGCTGCCATATAAACCGATCTGGGATCTTGAATTCTTGAGCCTCTAGAGATCGCAATTATTATCCGATTTGCCTGAAATTTTGTACGACGGATCCTCTCTTGACCATCAACATACATGTTTATTATGATCTGAATCGGTCTATAGGCCGATACAGCAACCACATTAATCGAATAAGAATTGGCTGACATTTTACACAGGTCTCCAACATATAATTTAATTGTGGTCCAAACCGGACCCTATCTTGATATCATTCTAATAGGAGAGCAAATCTTTTCTTTTATCCTTTTTTGCCTAAGAAGAGATGCCGGGAAAAGAACTCGACAAATGCGACCCATGGTGGAGGGTATATAAGATTCGGCTCGGCCGAACTTAGCACGCTTTTACTTGTTTTTTAAAGGGTGATTTTTTTGAGGTTAGGATTTTCATGCATTAGTATTTGACAGATCACGTGGGATTTCAGACATGGTGTCAAAGAGAAAGATGCTCAGTATACTTTGACATTTCATCATGAATAGACTTACTAACGAGCAACGCTTGCAAATCATTGAATTTTATTACCAAAATCAGTGTTCGGTTCGAAATGTGTTCATTCACCGTAACGTTGCGTCCAACAGCATCTTTGAAAAAATACGGTCCAATGATTCCACCAGCGTACAAACCACACCAAACAGTGCATTTTTCGGGATGCATGGGCAGTTCTTGAACGGCTTCTGGTTGCTCTTCACTCCAAATGCGGCAATTTTGCTTATTTACGTAGCCATTCAACCAGAAATGAGCCTCATCGCTGAACAAAATTTGTCAAAATTTTAACACATTTCGAACCGAACACTGATTTTGGTAATAAAATTCAATGATTTGCAAGCGTTGCTCGTTAGTAAGTCTATTCATGATGAAATGTCAAAGCATACTGAGCATCTTTCTCTTTGACACCATGTCTGAAATCCCACGTGATCTGTCAAATACTAATGCATGAAAATCCTAACCTCAAAAAAATCACCCTATATTAAAACGTTGTTGTGTTCGCATTCATTCATTCGCAACATTCATTTAATCTCATTCATTGGTGTGTGTATATGTAAATTTATGAAAGTTTATATATCACACATCCATATTAACTACAGCGTTGAAAAGTATATTTAAAAAAATTGCGATAAACATTTATCCATTTATCATTTATTGTTAAATACTTTCAACATTTATGAAATGCACTTGTATTGAGTTGAATTTGAAATGGAAACGTGCTATTTTGATTCTAAACGATTTCGAAGCAAGTTCATTGCACCAATGTTCTTGTAAAAAATGAGTTCAACATCTAACAAAGAAAAAAATCTACGGCCAACAGAGTATGTTGAAATTTGATTACAATGCTTTTTTATATGGGAGTAAAGTCATACTGACTATGAGCCAGTGATGGTTTAAAGTCGACAGACTATGTTACCCCTTTGAATTTTCCCCTGCGACAATATATGCAGCTGCAGCATCTAACCTTGAATAACGTGCCAGTGCCAGCAAATTCAGCCTTCTTGAAAATCAATTGCAATTGCCTACGAGGCAAAGTTGACGAAGTAGTCTTTATGAGTGCGGAGTACATAATGGTTGTTGCGATCCAAGAAACGAAGCTGCCCGACACCTGTAGCTTGCATTGTCGTCACGGTTACAATATGCTACGAAAGAGTCGCTAATAAGGTTAAGGTATTGATCTGGCTTTCTTGATGCACCATTCCGTGTCTTACTATAAACCAAATGCTTGACTTTAGTTACTTCTATATGGAATAAGTAGGGGTGGGAGTAAAGTCTGAATCTTCCCAGCTAGAGCTATCCAATGTGTATATACCGCCTTCAGGTTATATATGTCTGGCATCAAACGCTTGCTGATGTACCCTGAACATCAGCTACCTATTAGGCCAATCTTTTTGAGAGCCCATTTTATATAGGGTAATTTTTTTATGAATTAAGCTTTCGTGTGACAGCACTGGTTGATTTGTAACTGCGTCCAAACGTCATATGTGAAAGAGAAAAGTGTTCAATATACTCTGTCATTTTGCCATGGAGAAACTCACAAACGAGCAACAACTTCAACTTATCAAATTCGAGCTCTCAACCAACAGCTCGATGAAAATCCTAGTTTAGTATCATGGGGCACTGTCATCGTTCCGTTTTTCGTATTTCGTGGATAGTTCGGCTTGAGGTTATGTACAATTATTAACAAGTAAAAAGGCGTTAAGTTCGGCCGGGCCGAACTTTGGATACCCACCACCTCGGCTATATATGTAAACCACCTTTCATCAAAATTCGGTGAAAATTTCATACCTTATGTCCCATATCAGTTATATCAAAATATGTTCCGATTTGGACCAAATACTAATAAGTACAGTAGCTATATCTAAAAATAAACCGATCTGAACCATATACGACACGGATGTCGAAAAGCCTAACATTAGTCAATGTATCAAATTTCAGTGAAATCGGATTATAAATGCGCCTTTTATGGGGCCAAGACTTTAAATCGAGATATCGGTCTACATGGCAGCTATATCCAAATCTGGACCGATTAGGGCCAATTTGCACTAGAATTTCGAAGAGCCTAACACAAAGCACTGTCTCAAATTTCAGCGACATCGGACAATAAATGCGTCTTTTATGGCCCCAAAACCTAAAATCGGTCTGAATGGCTGCTATATCCATATCTGGACCGATCTGTGCGATATTGCAGAAGCATGTCAAGGGGCTTAACCTAACTCACTGTCCTAAATTTCGGCGACATCGGACAATAAATGAGCATTTTATGGGCGCAAAACCTTAAATCAAGAAATCGGTCTATATGGCAGCTATATCCAAATCTGGACCGATCTGGGCCAAATTGACGAAGGATGTCGACGGGCATAACACAATTCACTATCCCGAATTTCATCAAAATCGGATAATAAATGTGGCTATTATGGACCTAAGACCCTAAATCGGAGGATCGGTCTATATGGCAGCTATATCCAAATCTGGACCGATCTGAGCCAAATTGACGAAGGATATCGAAGGGCCTAACAAAACTCACTGTCCCAAATTTCAGCAAAATCGGATAATAAATGTGGCTTTTATGGGCCTAAGACCCTAAATTGGAGGATCGGTCTATATGGCAGCTATATTCAAATCTGAACCGATCTGATCCAAATTAACGATAGATGTCAAAGGGCTTAATACAACTCACTGTCCCAAATTTCAGCAAAATCGGATAATAAATGTGGCTTTTATGGGCCTTAGACCCTAAATCGGAAGATCGGTCTATATGGCAGCTATATCCAAATCTGGACCGATCTGAGCCAAATTGACGAAGGATGTCGAAGGGCCTAACACAACTCACTGTCCCAAATTTCAGCAAAATCGGATAATAAATGTGGCTTTTATGGGCCAAAGTCCCTAAATTGGCGGATCGGTCTATATGGGGGCTATATCAAGATATAGTCCGATATAGCTCATCTTCGAACTTAACCTGCTTATGGACAAAAAAAAGAATCTGTTCAAAATTTCAGCTCAATAGCTCAATTTTTGAAGACTGTAGCGTGATTTCAACAGACAGACGGACGGACATGTCTAGATCGTCTTAGATTTTTACGCTGATCAAGAATATATATACTTTATAGGGTCGGAAATGGATATTTCGATGTGTTGCAAACGGAATGACAAAATGAATATACCCCCATCCTTCGGTGGTGGGTATAAAAACAGATTTCGGTGTTTTTGTTATTGGTTTTTTTTTTATTTTTCCAATATTTCGATTACCGCCTGTAGTTTACAGATCGGACTGTATATAGATATAGCTGTTATATAGACCGATCTGCCGGTAAGGGGTCTGAAGCTCATAAAAGCTTTATTTTTTAACCGATTTCGCTAAAATTTTAAACAGTGAGTTATTTTTTGCCTCCTGACACCCGACCTAAATATGGTTCAGTTCGGACTATATTCAGATATAGCTGCCTTATAGGCCGATCTGCCAATATGGTGATCTGCCAAGCTTTATTAATTACCCGATTTCGCTGAAATTTTAAACAGTGAGTAGGTTAAGACCTCCCAACATCCGACCTAAATATGATTCAGATCAGACTATATTTAGATATAGCTGCCATATAGACCGAAAGTGGGTTTACATATTTACCCGAGGTGGAGGGTATCCAAAGTTCGGCCCGGCCGAACTTTATGCCTTTTTACTTGTTTTTATTTACTTTTGTTTATATTCGCATAAAAGTTTTAATATGGAAAACAATCATTAATTTTGTTTTAATTATTTTTTTCAGATGCTATAACAAGTGAAAATAGAATTGATTTAGCATCCAGTTGTCAAAGCAAATAAATTTCTCACTCATTAAACATTCCTTAAAATGTGTTGCAACTGCTGCAGTGTGACGCAACGCAAAGCCTGGGTCTATGGCTTGGGCACAGTCTTTGTCGTACTTGGTGTTCTTATGATTGTAATGTGGCCAAGTTGGTCGGAATCAATTGTAAATAAGGTAAGAATAATACGGCGAAGAAAGTTGATAGAAATTTTTAATCTTTTAATAAATAAAATTTTTTTCAGAATTTGTTATTGGTAGATGGCACTGAAAGCTATGCCAGTTGGGTTGAGGCTCCCATACCAATTTATCTAAGTTTCTATATGTTTAACTGGACAAATCCAGAGCAGATAAGAAATCCCAATGTTAAGCCAAATTTTGTGGAAACGGGTCCGTATGTTTATCTGGAGAAACATCTCAAGGGGAATATAACACATCACGAGAATGGTACGGTGTCGTATTATGAGAAACGTTCCTGGTTCTTTGATGAGAAGAGATCGAAGGGATCCTTGGATGATCTGATAACCACAGCACATCCCATAACAGCGGTAAGTGGTTGTAAACAATTGTTAGTATCAGCAGAGTGACATTTTGTATGCCTTTATTGCAGACTGTTGCCGATGAAATGCGCCACTCCAATAAATTGATCAAGAAAGTTATCAATTTTATGTTGAATCGCGAAGGCGGCATGCTGTTTACCACACAAAAAGTTGGAGCCTCCATTTTCACTGGCTATGATGATAGGCTTATTGATTTCTTAAATCTCTTCAATACCTCCAAGATTAATATACCCTATACCAAGTTTGCTTGGTTGGCCGATCGCAATCAATCGCTGGAATATGATGGACGTTTCACTATTCATACGGGCGAAAAGGATATCTCAAAACTGGGTTATTTGACTCATTGGAATGGCCGTAATGAGACAGGATTTTATCCAGCACCATGTGGCACTGTTAATGGCACCACCGGTGATTCATTTCCCCCACACATGGATGTGAACGAAGAATTGACGGTCTTTGTCACCGACACCTGCCGCTACATGAATCTTAAGCCCAATGGTACACTGAAAAGATATGGTCTGACCGCCACCGAATGGGTGGGCACTGAGGAAACCTTGGACTCGGGAGAAAATTTTCCCAATCAACAATGCTTTTGTGATCCCAAAATGGAGCAGTGTCCCAAGACGGGTGTGGTGGAATGCAAGAAGTGCCGTGACAATGCTCCCATCTATGCTTCATTCCCGCATTTCTATTTAGCGGACGAGTCCTATAGAAATGCCATCACTGGCATGAACCCGGATTATGAAAAACACAGATTCCGCTTGGCTATAGAGCCAATTACAGGCATTCCCTTACAAATTGATGGACGTGTGCAGATAAATTTAATGATTACACCAGATCCTGATTATGAGTAAGAATATATGAGAAAAAAAACCATGCCCCATAATATGCTAATATGCGACAATTTTTACAGTATCTACCGAGGAGTAAAGGAATTCCTATTGCCTCTATTTTGGTTTGAACAATCTGTGCCCTTGACCGAAGATCTGGCCAAGAAGGCTAAGGTAATATCTTGTAGATCATCAAATTGCTCATTATCAAAAAGTGATCTAATGAATTGTCCCTATCTTTTAGCTGGTGATTAACTTAGAGTCCTATGGCCGTTACTTTGGCATTGCCTTGACCTGTTTGGGTGGAGTGTTCTTCATTACCGGCATAACATTGACCTTAACCAAGAGATGGAAACGCAGCCCCAACGATGATGAAGACATGCTAACCAACTAAGTCTGTTAGTATTATGTAGGAGAAGAAGCCTTTGAGAAACTACTTTTTGACTCTATTCAGGGTCTATTTGTGTTTCTTTACGCTGCAAATCCAAAAATAGTTGTAACCTAATTTTCTAATAGTCATCTCTCAAACACTCACAGTTCTTACAACAGTTGTCAGTAATGTAGTCAGCCTAGAGTTAAGTCTACTACTCTGAGTGCCTTTCGTTTGGCCACACTGTGTATACATCCCTGATTATTCATTATTGTTAAGGATCGTCATTTTGTGTTTTATGTTTTATGTTTCGTTTTTGTTTTTTTTTTATGTTTTATAAACCTTGTACCATAGTCATAGGCTAAAGCTTTCTTAATTGCAATACAAAACATTCACATACGATTACGTACATAAATTCTCCCGATTGTGATAGTTTTTAGTTGATAACAAATGTGTAAATATATTTTGAATAAAAAAAAAAAATTTTGAAAAAAAACAGATATATAGAATGCTTACAGTTCTTGGGGGGGACCGGCACACCCCAAAAAACCCAAAACGGGCATAGGACCATGTACTACAATAAGGATGTTAAACAAAAAGTTTTCGGAAATAGACCGAGATTATGATAATGAAAAATTGAAGGTGAAGTTTCAGGGGGGCATTTTGTAACATATCCAACTGGTTTGTGATTTGGAAAAGATATAAACCAGTAATGGGCACACTGACACAGTTGAAAAAAAAAAATATATCAATATATGTCCATGATTAGGTTGGTGTATAGCGGAAGCTGCAAAACAGGCTCTGGGGCGAATAAACCGGTCAACGATTAAATCTCTCAATAAACCGCCGATGAAAACAAGCCACATAGCGATAAACTTTAATGGAAATCAGATACCAGACGCCGAACGGTGTGCAGCCCATTTTGGTAGACAATTTCTCAAGCACCCATTGAACGAAAAGAAGCATTTCACGGAAGGCAAGGAAACTGCCAGTCGACGTAGAACCATAGCTATTTGGCCCTGAAGGAATATCAATGCTAATGCTCAAACATATATGTATGTGAATTAGAAGTAAAATATCTGAGGGACATCCTTTATCTATCTATCTCCATCCCAGTAATACCGGAGGTATGGAAAATGGGTCGGATGGTCCCTATTCTCAAACCGGGGAAACATGCCGAACGAGGAGAGTCATACAGACCGATCTCACTCCTATGTCCGGTTTAAATTTGTGCCTTATTCCAGCAAACGACCAGCATGGATGAGGTTAGTTTAAAGTGGCAGCCTGCCATCAGACTAACTTAGACGTTTTCGTCCATTGTAATACCACAGGAACAGAAGAATGAAGATGCCTTCTAGTTCCCACTTTTGAACCATCTAAATCATTAAAAAAGCCCACTTTAGGTTCTCAAAGAAATGAGAACCAAAAGTGGAACTCCTTCTGACTGCTAGTGTGTGTCGTCCTCAGTGTGGATGTGATGCACAAACAAGCCATCCAGTTGAGTATTGAACATTGGATGGAATTTTGAAGCGTCCGTCCACCAGACCACAACACCATATAGCATTATAGGTCTGACAACTGCAATATATACCAAATGCATGAGAAAGCTCGCTTAGCCTCACGGCAGTGGTCGCAGCAATTTGTCTAGCCACAATGTCCAGAGGCATTGGACGTAGCATTCAATGCAATGCATCAGATGGCGTCGTACTCAGTGTGGATGTGATGCACAAACAAGACATTCGGTTGAGTATTGAACATTGGATGAACTTTTGAAGCGCCGTCCACCAGACCACAACACCATATAGCATTATAGGTCTGACAAATGCAGTATATACCAAATGCATGACGCACGGTCTAATTTCTTGAGGTGTTCAAGAAATGCTATCATTGTATATTTCTTGACAGCGAAAGAACCCTCTATGTAGCCGATTAGGTCGTGAAGGGCTGTTTCAGTGGACTTGCCTTTATATGCATGCTGCTGCCGAGACTGGCGATCTTCAGGGATATTTGCCCTAAGATATGATTCTTTCAACCACTCAAGAGTCTTCAGCATAAAGGATGACAGACTAATGGGACGAAAATCTTTCGCCTTCGTGTGGTAAGGTTTTCCTGCTTTTGGAATGAAAATGACTTTCATGCCACTCCATTCCAGAAGTATATATGACAAGCTGATACAAGCAGAGTATATCTCCCTTAGCCAAGGAACCAGTCTATCAGACACAGCGGTTATACATCATCAGTTCAAGCAGACGACAATTGCGGCTTCTAGGAGCTTAAGATGCGGTGATACATCATCAGTTCAAGCCGACGAAAATTGCGAGCTTAAGATGTCAAATTGGGATATCCGCTTATATGGGAGCTATATCAGGTTGTAGACCGATTGGGACCACACTTAAAACGATTGTCGACAGTTGAAGCAGAACACTATGTGCAAAATTTCAATTCAATCAGGAAATAATTGCGGCTTCTAAGGGCACAAGAAGTCATATTGGGAGATCGGTTTATATGGGACCTAAATCAGGTTTTAGACCGATTCGAGTCATACTTGGTACGATTGTTGGGAGTCATAACAGAATACTACTTGCGAAATTTCAATTCAATTGCGGCTTAAAGAGGCTCAATATGTCAAGTCGGGAGATCGGTTTATATGGAGCCTATATCAGGTTATAGACCGATACGGACCATACTTGGTACGATTGTTGGAAGTCGTAACGGAATATCGCGTGCAAAATATCAGCTCAATCAGACAACAATTGCGGCATTTAGGTGCTCAAGAAGTCAAATCGGGAGGTCGGTTTATATAGGGGAGCTAAATCAGGTTATAGACCGATTCAGACTATGCTTGGTCCGATTATTGGGAGTCATAGCAGAACACCACGTGCAAAATTTAAATTCAATCAGACAACAATTGCGGCTTAAAGAGGCTCAAGAAGTCAAATCGGGAGATCGGGTGATATGGGAGCTACATCAGGTTACAGAGATATTAAAATATTTTAAAATAGAGATATTGAGCTGAAGATTTGCACAGATTCTTTTTTTGTCTATAAGCAGTTTAAGTTGGAAGATGGGCTATAATGGACTATATCTCGATATAGCACCCATATAGACCGATCCGCCCATAAAAGCCACATTTATTATCCGATTTGGCTGAAATTTTGGACAGAGAGTTGTGTTAGGCCCCTTGACATCTTTCTGCAATTTGGTCTAAATTGGTTCGGATTTGGATATAGCTGCCATATAGACCGATCTCTCGATTTAAGGTCTTGGGCCCATAAAAGGCGCATTCATGTCCGATTCCGACGTTATTTGGGACAGTAAGTTGCGTTGGGCTCTTCGACAACTTTCTGCAATTCGGCCCAGCTCGGTCCAGATTTGGATATAGCTGCCATATAGACCGATCTCTCGATTTAAGGTTTTGTGACCATAAAAGGAGCATTTATTATCCGATTTCGCTGAAATTTGGGACAGAGAGTTGTGTTAGGCTCCTCGACATCTTTCTGAAATATGACACAGATCGTCTAGATTTATATAGGGAAGCTGCCATATAGACCGATCTCTCGATTTTAGGTCTTGTGCTCATAAAAGGTGCTTTTATTGTCCGATTTCGTCGAAATTTGGTTTTGGCCCCACAAAAGGCACATTTATAATCCGATATCGCTGAAATTTGACACATCCGTGTCTTATATGGTTTAGATCTGTCTATATTTGGATGTGGCTACCAAAAAGACCAATATTTTGTTCTACAAAATTGAACAATGACTTGTACTTATTAGACCATTCAATTTCCAGCAGCAGCAGTACTTATTGATTTATTTCATCATAAAGAAGATGATGTCGGTAGGCTAGAGGATGCTTGCAAGACTACCAAACATGAGATGAAGAGTTGCAATACTCTGCGGCTCCAAAATTATTGAAATTAGTTTTTAAGTGTAATAGTAGAGAGGAAAACTGGAGAGCTGTATTAAAACGAACGAGACAAAGCAGTGCGAGTCGAACAAAGAAAACATAAACATCACCACCCGAAGCAAAGCTGGTTAGCTGGGTTTTTGCCTTGCTTATGGATATATTGTTGTTGTTGTTAATTGTTGACATGCAAAGAGTGCCTTTCAAGAACAATTTTGTACTTTGGGTCGTTGGGATTCAAAATAAATTGTTGCAGGAAAATTGTTAATTTGTTGTTTTTCGACCAAAGTTGTTGTTTTTCAAAATTATTTTTATCTATGTAAGAATTACTTGTGAGACTAGCTTTGCACGTTTGACCGCATTCCTGATTTCCACAGACGGACGGAAGGTCGAACATGGCTAGATTGACTTAGGATGTCAAGACGATCGAGAATAAGTATACTTCATGGTGTCGCAGATCAATATTTTGAGGAGTTGCAAACGGAATGACTAGATTAGTATACCCCCATTCTATGTTGGTGGGTATAAAAAAGCTACAGATTAATTTAAACAGCATTTGTGATATTTTTTACAATTTATTTTTATTTAAACTTATTCCAATACTCTAATATCTAAAACAGTTTTTTTAATCAAATTTTCTTTTTTTTTTACTAAAAACGGAAATTTTTCTTAAAAATTTTTCAATTCATGATATTCATTAATGGAATTATATTTAAAAAACGGGTTTTCTAGAAACTCAAAAAACAATTTTTAAGAAAATAATAAAAAAGGACCTTTTGCCGTTACTAAAAAAAAAAAAAAAATACTAAAAAACCTTTTAAAGAGCATGTAAGCATGGAAATTTTAAGAAAAAATTGAAAATTTTTTAATAAATATTTCATGTTACCAATTAAAAAAAATATTTGTGACTTATAACTAAATGCAAATTGTTATTCTTCATTTGAGTTTTGTTTTTTTTTATATTAATTTTCTTAACACTTTTTGTTTTATTAGTTTAATAGTAATCTACTCAATGGGAATGTTGTTGTTTTTGTTTTCGTTTGTTTTCAAATAAAAATAATAAAGTTTTTTTTCTTTATATTATGCTTTTACATATGCATATATGTATGTATATATATATATATATTTAGGTATATAGTGGATAGATTATTAACCCTTTTGTTTATAAACTTATCGTATACAATATATATTTTCATTTTATTTCATTAATTTTATGGTTTACATTTTAGTTTTTTTGTTTACCATTTAAGTTTAGTATATAAATGCAACATTTTGTTGTAGTTTTATGACAAAAAGAAAAATTAAAAAAAAAAATAAATAGAAAAAAATATGGCAAAAATCTTGTTTTGTATTTTAAATTTTTTATATATTGTTGTTTAACTTTTAGTTTAGCTTAGAACACATTTCTCTTTAATTTAGCCATAGATTTTCATATATAAAATCTATGCAAATTCATGTGTCTGTGTGTGTGTGTACATATATTTGTTGGGGTAAATTATATAGAGGATTTTTTAATTTAGAAGTTACAAAACTTTGAAACTTTTATAGAAATTATAATAAATGTTGCTAAATTGTTTAGTTTGCTTTTGTTTTTCTTGTTTGAATGTTTAACTTGTTTTTTGTTTTGTTTTGTTTTAAGTTCCTTTAAATTCATCATACATTTTATGTATACGGTGGGGCAAGTTTTATGCAATTTTTTCAAGTTTTTCTGTTTCATATTTATTGTTTTCATATACATATTTTTATAATATTCATTTAATTAATTATTAATTTCATATTTTATTATAGGTAATTTTGAAAAGAAATATTCGTTTTCAATATAAATTTCTTAAAGAAATAAAAGGTCATATTAAATTAGTTGTTATTTGTGTTATCCCTTAAAAACTAATATTTCGAAGTATGTATTTAATTATCGAAAAGCCCATTAAAATTGTTAGTTTAGAAAACAACCACTAGCTGCGTAGAAAAATATCAAAAAAAACAAATTTTCTAAGTTTGCTTGAGAAAAAAAATTAAAATATTGAACATTTTTGTTTTTTGAACGACTTTAAAGATTTGCAATAGCTTAAAAATATGCTTTTAGGCCAAGAATAAAACAAAGGTTTGATTTTATTTAAGTATTAAAGTTTGACAAGGACCTGAAAGTACGCTGAAAGATCAAGAATAAAAAGTATGCTTTATTATATTCCGAAATTTTGGTATGACAGCCCCTAAAAGTATGCTATATTTTTTGTAAATTTAAATAATATGCTTTGAAGCTGTTTTACCCAATTTGAACTATGATTTTCCAAGTTGGAATAGTGTACACTGATAGAAAAAAACGGTAAGTAGCCAAAACCTTGCATATATACGGAATAACTATAAAAAATGTTTCTATAAAAAAGCATACATATAACAATATTGAAACTAAACTTTTCTGGTTGGCAACCTATATTGAAGAAATTTGAATTTTCTGGTTCTTGGAAAACTGGTAAGAAAATCTAATTCGCAAGCACAAGGTAACGTTTGTCAGATTTAAGTAAAAGAAAGTATTTGAAGTTGTGATTACTAATAACAGAAGGGATAACCCCTTAAAACAGCCAAAAATTACATTTTTTTTAATGACTAAGATCAGAAAATAAGAGTTTACACCTCAAAACAGCCAAAAATTAAGTAATTGCTAAGGTTGAATATAAAAATAGCATTAATATTGAAAATACGAAGCATGCTTTTAGGGGCTGTTTTCAAAAATCGTTTATATAGGAATAATTTTTTGCTTGCTGGATAAAGAGCAATGAAGGTTTTCAAATTATAATTCCTTATATCGGAACATAAAGGAATAAATATATGTAAACATAGGGTAAAGACTATGAAACTTGGAATTTAAAAAACTCATAAGTTTTCCATTTTATGTCGCTTGTGTTACTTGCGCACTCACATATAAACAACTGAGAATTTGACATTTCTTCCATCTCTTAGAGATTTTTTGAACAAATTTTAAGTAGTCTATGCATTTCCTTTTGTTTATGCATCAGCAACAAAAGTTATTTTTTCAATTCCTTTGTCTATGCATCAGCAACAAAAGTTATTTCTTTAATTAAAAACATGCTTTTAGGGGCTGCATATAAAAATCTCTTATGTACGGATAATGAAACCTGCTATTTGGGACAGTATCTAAAAATGTTTATGCTATTTTTAAAGGCCAATAAAGAATGAGTGCGGTGAGCTTTTAGCGTCGCGTTGCAAAATTGCAAATCTGCACACAAATTCCACAAATGCACCGCAGAAAAGTTAAAAAAAATTTCAACTTTAACGTTTGAAACTGAGCCTCATTCGGTGTTGCCACACATGAAGTAGTGTTTTTGGTTGTCAAAGTTAAAAATTGTTTAACTTTTGCGAGTTGACTTTTTAACATTCGTTTGCAGAGTTGCATTTTTCAACGCGACGCGCTCATTCTGTTTAGCCCTTAAATGTTTGATGGCGAAAAAGGAACTCTTCAATGCAGTCTTAATAGAAATTTGATATGCATTGGAATAAAATTTTCTAAAAAATTTGTCGCTATATGAATTTTTAACATTTTTTTTCTCAAATTAGATTTTTTCGAATTAAATTTTTTTAGAAAATAATAAAAAAATACTTTTTATTTCGCTTTAGATCATTAAATTAAAATATATGTTAAAAATATTTTCCATGAAAATATGCAAGACTTTTTACTTCAAACTGAATTATGGCACTTGGAGATTTGGTTACTAATCAAGAATATATTAAAATTTCCGTAAAATATTTTATCAACATTATTTTTTTTTTTTTTTTGAAATTAATTTTCGATAAGTTTCTCTTGCTTTAGTTATGGCATTTTTGCCTTGAAAGAAGCTGCGATTTGTATAAATTCGATAGGAAACTCGCCTACAGTTAACATGGATTCTTTTACCGCAAAAATGTTAAAAATAAAAAAAGTGTTAAAACATATGTACAGTACAAAAATATTTACACAGTCCAAAAATCTTTATACAGTACAAAAATCTTTATACGGTACAAAATCTTTATACAGTACAAACATTTTTATACAGCACAAAAATCTATGTATAGTACAAAAATTTTTATATAGTACAAAAATCTATGTTTAGTACAAAAATCTATGTACAGTACACAAATGTAAAGTATACAAATATATGTATACTACAAAAATCTATATACAGTACACAAATATATGCGCAGTTTAAAAATTACAATAAAATAAATAGTACAAAAATTAATGCACTGTATAAAATATATATGCAACACAGAAATCTATATACAGCACAAAAATATGTGCACAGAATAAAAATTATGTGTACAATACAAAATATATGTACAGTACAAAAATTAATGTACTGTATACCATTTATATACAGTACAAACATAAATCTATACAAAACTATATTGTTATTAAAATATTCGCGTGATCGAAATATGCCGGCGATCGTTAATTTTAATAATTTTTAGCCTTTTTAGAAAGGATTGAAGTAATTTCTTGCAATATTCTGTACTGTTACTCCATTCTTGCTTACAATACTGCTTTGATGGAAATCACGTTTTTGTGAACTTTTCTGTTGAGATAGATTAATAAAGGATTTTACGGTAGTGCTTCCAATACGTGGCTGATATTATAGAGAATCCACGATCGTTGTCTTAACACATTTACTGTCCCCCATTAAGGCCCAGTATTTTAATACTTTTGGGAGTATTTTTCTTTAAAATATCCAAATAGACGTTTTGATCCATACGCAAAAAAAATAATTCATTGGCCATAAACAAAGTTTTGGACAAGTAAACTTCCTCACGAAAAACGTGGAGACTTTGTTTGCGATAAAAATGACAGTATATTTTTTCGAATTTCATTTGCCCGTTAGGGCGAAGATCATTTTTCTAATGATGTGTTAACATCTCTTTCGAGATGAGCTAAATGATCGGAAATTTTATACAATGGAAAAATTAAAGGCTTGGTAAGGAGGGGGGTCATTATCAGAAATCTTTAGGTCTGAGGGCTTCAAAGGTTGTACATTGGTAGGTTGGATTTATCTCCAAGAAATTGCGAAAGAACCTCTATGAAATGCATACAACCACACCAACTAATCCCGAAACTTTGTCCTATTGGCTGTGTCACTTTTCCAATGGGTGTGTGTCTTATTGGTGCGTGGATTTCTTTTCCACATCCCACATTTTTTTCCATTTCCATTTTTTCCATTTTTTTTATGTGCACCGTTTGGAAGTTGTGTTATTGTCAAACAATTAATGCACTGTAGTCATTTTGTTATCTCCAGCCTGACGCCATTTGGTGCGAAGTTTTTTTGTTTGTGGTACTGTAAATAAGTGAAATTATTTCACCTAAAATATAGTTTGAAATATGTCACTTTTCTAGTTTACATCCAAATACGATCGCAATCTCCCAAAATTGACTGCTGCAAGGCTTAGCTTTTTCCAATGAAAAAAAATGATGCTTTCTCAGCTTCATTCTAGGCTATAAAAGAAGAAATACGAAAAAAATCATCTTTTCGTGCAAGAACTCATTTTTTGCTGTAAACGAATCATTTTTGGCCTAAAATACGTCTGGAATTTTCGGGTAAAAGACTCATCCTTTACCACAGACGAATTTCCTAAAAGTTTTACCATAACCGAAGTTGTTGGACAGTTACTATAAAAATATGCTTGCTTAAAAGAAACTGCAAATTGGCAATAACCAGTACTGTAAAAGTTGATTCTTTTACCGCACAACTATATACAGCTATCCGCAGTTGTTGTTTTCGCACAATGAAATGCATACTTTGGAACGAATCGCGTAAATATTGCCAAACTATGTTTGTGCCTTAGAAATCCTTATTGCGTTTTCTTGTACCCGGCAGCCATTTGTCTGTTGCTCTAATGTCATTGGACATACCAGCATTTTTGTACGTGAGGCGAAACTTTACAAATTTTTTACTTTCAACATTGCTCATGATTGCCCAAAATTCTCACATATAAATGAGTGCTGTTCGATTCGTGTTTTAAGCTCAATGATAAGCGGCTTCCTTTTTATAGCCAAATCCGAAAGGTGTGTCGCAGTGCGACAAGTTTGTGGAGAGGTTGTTACTTGGCTTACAAATGTCGCCAGACTTGGGAAGGGATAACCACTGCAGAATATCTTTCTGATGCTCCCGCCAGGATTCGAATCCAGGCGATTAGCAACGTATGTAAACATTTTGCTTTAAATTATCATTCTTTTACTAAAAGAATCGACTTTTACTGTAAATAATGAAAGGTAACATTACTTCATGCGGTAAAAGAATCGAATTTTACTGTAAACAAGAGAACAAATCTTTAATTTTACCAACAGCGTACCATTGCAATTCAATAACTATGCATGCCCATATTCACAAAACTCTATTCAGCTTTAAAGTAGGTTTATTTGACAGTTCTTTAAAGGAAATCTGTCAAATAAACCTACTTTGAAGCTGCATTAATTTTTTGTTAATATGGGCATAAATATACTGCACTAAAACATCCAATGTATCTTCTCTGGCCTACAGTTATTTTGGAAATATTTTTGTTTCTGCTGATCATTTAAGTGGGAAATTTAAAGAATTTGTAAAATATCGCTACCAAAAATATTTTTATAATATAATAATTTTTTGTTTCTGATTTGACAGCTGTCCCAAATATTCAACTTTTTATCCTTGGCCTTTACTAGATTTTGTAACTAAACAACTTCTTTAGTTTAAATGTTAAATAAAAATAAATATAGAAACAAAAATGTCAGTATTTAAAGCAATATTTCATATTAAGTATGAATATATAGGGGAATAGTGGAAAAAATATGGGGCTTTTGCTTTTTTTATAAAAGTGTCTTGCAAGTCTGTTTAGAATATATATTTTGAGCAAGTATTAATTTTGAGAACTACGCCTATTTCTAGGCAATAGTTTTTAAGTCATTGAATTAATATAAGTCATACGCTTAGTGGCATGGTATACTTTTAACAAAGAAGCCTAAATGTATGCAAATTTTTTTATATCATTTTTTAATTAATATCAATTATACGCTGCATGTTTTCACAAACAATTCTAATGGGCTTTTCAAAAAATACAAATACAAACCCTACACTAAAGAGTATTTGCTTTAAAGAGTATTTGTTTTCAACGTTCTAACGCTGCAAGTTAAACTTTTTCCTTTTTTGTTTTAGTTTTGTCTTACAAACATTAATTTTTAAAATAATTTATATTTAATAAAATTAAAAAAAAAACATATGATAAATATTTATGTATATAAAAATAATTTCAATCACAGTTGTTTTGGGCGGAATAATTAAGATGTATGTATGTTAAATTTTTGTGTGTTTTGTAAAATGTTAATGAGGGTACAAAGAGTGTACTTGGGTAAATGGGAAAATCGTTGCGATTTTGGAAGGTTTTTTGTTGTTGTACAGAAATGGAAAAAATCCTTGTGTATAACACAAGTTTTTCTTTCTGTCATGAGGAGGAGATTAAGGAAAGTTTTAAATTATTTGAAATAATCCGTATTTTATACTTGAGTATTATTGCTGTTTTCTTGGAATTGCTTCATTGTTTCTCTTTTCTTTTCTTTTTTGTTTTGTTTTCTTTCTATGCTTAGTTTGAGTGCAATTTGTTGTTGTAGTTTGTAGTTTGTTGCTTCTTCCTAAAGGTGACTAGATTTTGTTAGTTCGTTTAGTTTTTATTTATAAAAAAAAAAAAAATTATTCGGCTTTTATTTGAGGTTAGCGTTTGTTGTAGTTTACTTTCTAGTTTAACTCATGTGGGTTTTCTTCTTATATATAATATAAAATATATGTATATATAAAAAACTATTCTCTGTCACTTTTATATATTACACGGATTTTCTTGGTGAGTTTTGTGTAAGGAGAATGAATGAAAAGAATTTTGTTTTCTAAGAGGCTAGTTCAAAGGGCTGAGGAAAGTCAGTTAATAAAGAGTTTAGAAAAATGTATTCTAAAGCTTAAGTTAGGCTTTTCATGTTTAGAAGATTCATAGAATTTTTTTTAAATACATAATTTTCGCATCATATAATGATGATGTATGTTTAGAAGCTCTATAGCTTTTTCTATGGATTCGAATTTGCTGGATGCATACAAAGCTTCGAATGTTTTAGGTTCAGGCCTTGTTGAATACTTTGTTTTCTTTTTATCTAGTTTAGATAATTCTATTTGTTGGTTATCCCTGTAAACGTTCAATCATACTGTAATGATTATTGAGTTCTATACAATATGCATATAAGCTCAATAAGTTTTTTTTAAAATCTTTTTGTTACAACATTAGAAAGGCTAAGGCCCCATACTGATAACTTAGTGTGTCCATTGGTGATAATCTATAATTGAACTCAAATCCCAAAAGTATGCTTTAAATAATTTAAAATTATTTAAAGCTATTAACATATTTCTCCCAGTAATGCCTTAAGGATCTTATCAGGGCATTTTATTATTTTAGGATTCTTCAAGAGAAACCTTGGGGACAAATATTTTTTCCTGTAATGCCTTAAGGATCTTAAAAGGGCATTTTATTATTTTAGGATTCTTCAAGAGAAACCTTAGAGACAAATTCTCAATGTTATAAACACATCATCCTAAAGATATGCTACAAAAATTGTTGTGGCATTATTAAACATATCCTTCTACAACGGCATCATCATCATCATCATAATAATCATCTAAGCTGCATTATTATCCAAAAATTTCTAATATTTCATGAAAGGCAATTCATTTCGTATATCTGACTGCTTTTACTAACTGACTTCGCTCTCACAGGAAAACTAGAAGAAAGCTGAAAACAAATTGTAGGATTTTTTTCTCCAATAATTTACAAAGAATTTGTTAAATCGTTCAATATTCCACCATTGTTGAAGATTGAAATTGAATATTTTTATAAAATCATAATATTTGCTCATTCGTTTTTTTTTCTCAAAATAAATTACTTTAAATGGTTAATGTAAGCAAAAACACAAAAAGAAAAAGTACTACGACATACTCTTTTTTTGATAAAATACCCTTAGTTTGAAACTCGGGAGTTTTGTATAAAGGGTGAAGGGGGAGCACAAGCCGGGATGACCTTTATTTGCTTGTCAGAAATCTACTATTAACAAAAACGAATACCTTTCATTGGGGAGTTGTATCGCACTCCGCTTTAGCTCTCTGTTATTATGATGAAACCTTGAAATTTGCTCAAGTTGTTGTTGTTGTTGTTGTTTGTAGCCACCGAGTTTCAGCTAGGAATTAGCCAGCTTCCTTTTGCCTAGGTATGAGAATTATAGCTTTTATGATGTTTCAATACAGCCGGATCCATAACATAATTGTTGGCTTCAGCCAATTGCATGGGCAATGGGGGCAATTTGTCATTGGGATGACGATGTGATATTGAGGTTTTGCGTGTCTTGGCCAAGGTATTGGAGGAGTTCAAGGATTTGCCAGCCATAGGCGAGGCCGCCGACGATGACGAGGATGAGGGCGACGAATTACTGCCCATAGTGGCTGTATTATTTATCACCACTGTGGCTGTGCCATTGCCATTCATTTCGTTTAGGTTATTGGCTGGTGGTGTTGAACCATTGGATGAGCTACTGCTACCTCCCGATTGTTTCGTTGCCTTGGCTGGTGACATTACTTTTGTCTGTTTGATAAGGGAGCGATCATTGCATAGCGCCGATATTAGGGGTAAATCCAAATGTTTACTTTTCTCCCTTAGCAAGGCCAGGTCAAATTCGCTGGGTGGAGTTCCACCATTTTTTGTTTGTCCATTTGCATTTGCCGATGTGCGACTAGCCTGTTGCTTGGCCGCCTGCACTGAGGCCTGCAGTTGGGCAATAATATTTGTCTCTTGGCTGCGACCCAGCAGAAAATCATGCCTTGGCCTTTCGCCAGCCCATTGCGCTCCACTTGAGGTTTTGGTCATGTGACTAATGCCACGAGGAACACTCAAGGTGACTGGCTTGCGTGGTGGCAATTGGCTATTGCGAAAGCAAGACGATGACAAGGAGGAGGAGGTGGAGTCCTGGGCCATGCTCATGGAGGCACCACTATTCAAACTGGGCATGGGTTTTGAGGGTACTGCAAGAAAAAATTGCAATGTTAAGCTGTTAGTAGAGGTTATAAAAAATTAAAAAAAAAAAAAACGTACTTGGTGGCGGTTTTTCTGTTGGCGCCGGCATTGGTGGTTTCTTCAAACGCCTATCCACATACGGGGGTGGTGGTGGCGGCGGCAAGCGCTTTACCTTCGGCAACGAATCGAGCGTATTCAGTATGTTATCATCTGAACGTGATCGTGCAAACAAAGGGGTGGCCGTAGTTGCCGCCGTATTTACTGCCATTGCTGCCGCCGGATGTAGGGGTGGCGGTGGTGGTGGCTCATATGAGGAACAAATACTGGCCATCGAAGGACTATACATGGGTGAATAGGCACTTGGCAATTGGACATAGGTATCCGAAAGGTTCTGTGTCGAAGCATAACGTGAATGCGTGGTAAGGGCCAAGGGTAGATAGGGTGTGCTGCGATAGATGGCATGACCCTTGCATGCCTCATAGGCCTGTGAGGCCGCCGCAGCATGATGATATGCCGCCAAATAGGGATGGTGATGGTGGTGGGCATGTGGCGGTGGCGGTGTTTGAGCCATTGCCGCCAGCATGGATCCCTGCTTGGCATCTAAGTACTCTTGCTGGCTCACTGCTGGATCCTGCAAGGGATATATGACATAGTCCACATCGCTATACAGCTGTTGCTGGTACAATTCCAGTTGTTTGTGGGCCAGCGGTGTGGTGTACAGGCTGGCCAATTGTGTGGGCGGTGGAGGTGGCGGCTGCCTGGGCAGGCTCGGCGGTGGTGGTGGTAAATATTGCCTAGGCTTAATCACCGGCAAGAGAACACATGTTCTAGGTGCTGGTTGCTTCAATTCAGCCGGATATGGTGGCGGCGGCGGTGGTGGCTGTTGATGATGCAGCGACGACATGCTTTTGTGACCGCCATGCAAATTATACGGATGATGCAATGGTATGCCCATTGAGGTGGGCAGCACGCCTGCAGCCTGATGTTGATGGGCCATCGATGTGACTGACATCGATGTAGAATGTGTGGGTGTTGTGGGCGTGGAGACGGCGGCAGCTGCGGCGGCTGCATGTAGCTGGTGCATACTTAATGAGGCCTGTGATCCACTGACATAATTTGAATTAGGAACCGAGAGTTGTGACAAGTGACTGGGTATGTGATGACTGCATACCGAGCCCGTGGATGAGGCCGCTGACGAACAATTCGTAGGCGCCGCATAGCTGGGCTTGGCATTCTCATTCACCAGCGAAGTGTGTGCCTTGAGAATATTAATCTGCGGCCGGGTAGTTATAAAACGGGCGGTGATCTCTTCGGATTTCAGGGAAGTCATTGAACCGCCAGCGTTGACCAAGCCATTGCCCGCAGACTGATTGAGGGAGGAGCTCGAAGAGGCCACCGACACCAGTGAAGTGGGTCGCGGTTTCGAGGGCAATGGATAGGGAGGTGGGTTTCTGCGTTTTATGACTGCAGGAGCTATGGTGGTGGGTGGCGGTAAGCTAGTCGTATGGGTGGCCACCGCTGTTGTAGCAGGCACTGTTGGTTGGGGGGCCTTAGGCACATTGATTATTTTTGGCAAAGACTTTGTCTCTGTTGTGGTTAATGGCACTTGATTGGGAGCAGTTTTCACTACTGCTGTGGGAGGCAATGCATTGTGGTTTGCTGTAGGTGCAGCTGCGGTGGTTAGCGATGCCCGTTTGATGGGTGGGCCGCATAAGCCAGTGGTCTTATGCCTAGCGTTATAGGGTGGCGGCGAGCGCATTTGTATGTTGCTTAGGCTGGGCATATTACTGTCGACTCGCTTGGGTGGTGCTGGAGGATCTGTGGGCAATAAATCACTTATCAAGTCCTCCACGTGATCTTCGGTTGGCGCCGTGTCTTGGTGTCCCTGAATGTAGGACTCTCCTGACATTGACAGAGGCAAAGTGACATAATCACAATCTGAGTCCAAGGTATTGGAGACAGTTTTACGATTGGGATAGGAGCCGCGACCTACAATCAACTCGGTTAACTCTTCGGCCGAGAGTAGGTTGTGTTTATTGTCTGTGGGATCACTGCCATCGCCCCTAAAGGAGTCGCTGGTACTGACATTGGAGTCCGAGCGTAAACGAAAATCGGAGTTCTTCAGACGCTTGCCACGATAATTGCCACCATCCACCGAATCCTGTAGCTTATGATCTTCTGCTATGATGGCATTATTGCCCGGTTGGAATATACCATAGTGGGAACTTTTCTCGGACTCGGCCATTTCAGATGATTGTCCAGTCATTTCACTGCTGTGCATGGTGTACACTCCCGAAGTCTCGGTGGGAGCTACGGCATGTGCTAGGGTGTAAACCCCCGAAACACTTTCAGTTTCATCCCTATTGGAGGGAAGGAAATCGTGATCAATGCAAGTGGATTCTGCCTCACTCAAAGTGGAATTTTGCGCAGTGTGGCTAAAGCCCAGTTCCAAACTGGAGGAGGTGGAGTTCTTCCTCTGGTGGTGGCTGGAATCGCTGGCATTTAGTCCAGATCTTACTGCCAGAGTGGCCAAGGAAGTGCTGTTATCTGCTGTGGATGAGGCCACTACCACAGTGCTGCAAGTCGAAGAGCATTGAGAGCCTATGTTATGCTGAGACGAAGGCGAATCTGTGGAGGAGTCGGTATTGTTACGCTGTCCTCCACCCCCACTGGCGGCCATGGGCACCGATGAACCACTAGTCGATGTGGAATTTCCCGTCGATGACGAGTTGCTTAGCTCTGTGGGTGACTCCCTTTGCTTTTGTGCCTGCCTCACAGTCAAAGCAGCCAACTGCTCTTCCAAATCCTTGAGGGAAACCTGTCCCACTGACGACGTCTGCCTGCTAACACTGGGTCGATCCAACAGATGGGCCAAAGCCAAGCTTTCCGTCGAGGGAGCCGCAATAGGTGCTGGCGGTGTGTTGATCATGATCTCAAGCTCATCTTCGGAGTGCACACGATCGCTGACGATGCCCGAGGTGGTGTTGGAACTGGTGCTGGATATAACCGATATCCGCTGGTCATTCTTATTCTTGTAGGTTGGCAAGTGCAGAGAACGCGAATAGGCATAGCAAGCGTGCAGGCAATTGCTTTCCTCTTCCTCGCGCTTAATGACCTCCTTAAGTCTGGCCGCAATTTTCATGCTGAATTGGTGCGTCTCCTTGCACAGGGTCAGCAGCATTTTGTTTTTCTCATCCGATGTGGCATAGAGGGTGATTTTACTCTCGCCCGATCTTATCTCGAATTTCTTGCGCTCGAAGGAGAGTTTTGTGATATTGGGCCACAGGAAGGTGATCTGTTGTTGCTGGCCATCGGGTCCGGTGCCAACACCGAATATTTTGATGCCCTTGGCATAGACCACAAACCATGAATTGCCGGGACCCAATTCGGTCTTGCTCATGCGCATGCGAAAGGTATGGGCATTGATGCACTCATTTACCAGACAGGCCTGCTGTATGTAATGGAGTTCCGCATCAGCTTGGGATAGACCACGATTTTCGCGATGACAAGCCCTCAAAGCGCTAGCAGCCCACACGGTTCTCAAGTGTTCGGGCAAATAGTCCTCTAGGCGAAAATAATCCGTACAGGAGTTGGAACTGCTGGCATTGGTGGAGACCGATGAGGCATTGGTAGAAGCATTGCTGGGCCCACGACTTATCGAGGAGGTGGAAGAGGAAGGTGATAGAGGATTTTTGCCCGCAACACTGGAAGATCCGGCCAAAACCCTTTTCAAGCCATCCATGCCGGTGATGTTCTCCCTTGTGGAGGCCATGTAACTGGACAAACGCAGAACCCTTTCATTTACCATGTTAGCACGTTTACTAATCTTTGGCAAAGTTGTTGTAGTGGTTGTGTTGCTGGTATTAGTGGAAGCCTTTGTGTTTTTGCCATCTCCTGCCAGGCTGTTGGAGGATGTGTTTTCCGTTTTGCCCTGAACATCACCTTGAACGCCGCTATCGCTGGAAGATTTAGCATCAAGGGCACAGGAGCTACTATTATTGCCACTTGCACTGCCGCCGCCGCCGCCGCTGCCGCCAACAGCGCCGCAGGGTACATCTCCCAAATCCGCCTGCAATGCCAAACCAGCCAAGAGTACCATCGATTGTTCGGCATATTCACGAGGTATGTCACGCTGCAGAGCATTGTATTTTAATTGGAGATAGTAGTTGTGTCGCGTTGTTTCATCTTTCAATATAAACGGACTTTCGATATAGAATTGCACCCGAAAATGTAACTCCAGCAGGGGTCGGCCATTGGCATCTAGACCCTGTTGGTAAGAGAATATGGAAAAAATTAGCAACCTTTGAAGGTCGGTAACACGGTACGATTAAACAAGTAACACTTACATGTGTGTGCGAGGAACGCCAACTTTTTGGACCATATTTTGAAAGTTTGCTCTCGGGATCGGCAAACATGTATTCGCCATCTGGAAATAGACAAAAGAGAGTAATGAGCAAATTATAATTTTAGCTTCCATGGAAAGATCAACAGAAATCCAATTATTATGACATTCAGATAATAATTTAGGTGCTATTGTGAGGAGTCATAGAAAAAGCCACTGCTCATAATTTCAGCTAAATCGGACGAAAATTACACCCTCTAGAGGCTCAAGATATATAATCCGGATATAGGTTTATATGGGAGTTATATCAGGTTATGGACCGATTTGGACCATACTTGGAACGTATGTTAGAAGGCCACTGCAGCGCAGAGGTTAGCATGTCCGCCTATGACGCTGAACGCCTGGGTTCAAATCCTGGCTAGACCATCAGAAAAAAATTTCAGCGGTGGCTTTCCCCTCCTAAGGCTGACAACATTTGTGAGGTACTACACCATGTAAATGTGTTACAAACGGAATGATAAAATTAATATACCCCCAACCTATGGTGGAGGGTATAAAAAGGGAAGGGGTAAGGACAAAACTTTGTGCCACACCTGGGGATAATTTATTTTCATCGAATGAGAAGCCATCTACAACAACTCGTTTAGTGCGATCTCTGAGAAAGCTCGATATAAATCGAACGAAGTTATTACCGACCAGCTTTGATAAAAGTGCACCGTGCCAGACCCTATCAAATGCCTTGGAGATATCCAGAGCCTCGACCAACTCTCACCAAACTGGTGGATAGAGCGATTCCAACGTTTCGACAGAAATGTCATTAGGGGTCCCGTAGACGGAACTCATTCTGTCTATCGCTAAGAAGGCCATGGAATTCTATTGGGTTGCCCAAGAAGTAATTGCGGATTTTTCATATAGTCGGCGATGACAAATTTTTTCACAGCTTGTGACTCTGTAATTGAATTCTTTCTTCTGTCAGTTATCAGCTGTTACTTTTAGCTTGCTTTAGAAAAAAGTGTAAAAAAAGTATATTCGATTAAAGTTCATTCTAAGTTTTATTAAAAATGCATTTACTTTCTTTTAAAAAATCCGCAATTACTTTTTGGGCAACCCAATAGTTATCCACACTCTTCATAACCTTGGAGAGCGCGGAGCATATCGCAATTGGTGGGTAATCTGCAGGGATGGGCTGAACGTTCGCAATTTTCCAAAGCGCCGAGAAAATTCCGCACGGTAGGTGTCGAAGAACATTTACAAAGGGCAAGTGTTGATATACCATCCGGGCCGTCGAGATCTGCAAGGACCTTTTTAAGCCGACGTGTTTGAAAAATATCTGATATATCGGGGAGAGGTTGATTGCTAAACGGCAGGGAAGAATTTCTGAATTTTGGGGAGTGTCTGGTGGACTGTTAAAAATTTCTGAAACGTATATGCTGGCTGATCTGGACAACATGGGACTCGAATGAAGGGAATTTGAAATAGAGTACGAATGATACACACGAATTTTGGTATAAGGTTTGCCCAAGAAAGATCTGTGCCAATGTTGTTATCTGTCCTAGAAGGCCCAGCTGACACGGAATAATTGTGAGCTCCAAACAGGTTGGAATATTGAGGTCCGATCTCGCTGTCACGAGAAGCTTAGCTGCGAGCTACCAGGTGCGTACTAAGGTAGCGAATAGTCCAAAGTTTCGTAGATTTACGGAGTATCTATAATTGCAGTTGCGGACTATCAGCGGCTTCGTGAGAAGTGTGGGGCGGGGTGGCACTGGCTCTTGCTTAAATAGTGAGTGTCTATGATACACAAATTGACAAGGCCATGTAACCAGCGTCTATTCCAAGGTTAGGAGGGGCTGGAAGCGAGAGTTGTTTCTTGAAGCAAGCGCTTCGCAACATCAAGGGATACATATGCAATCCCCCAAAAACCACATGGAGTTGGTGCTCTGGACTAGTAACCCCCACTTGTAGAAAATGTTATTGGGTTGCCCAAAAAGTAATTGCGGATTTTTTAAAAGAAAGTAAATGCATTTTTAATAAAACTTAGAATGAACTTTAATCAAATATACTTTTTTTCTCAAGCAAGCTAAAAGTAACAGCTGATAACTGACAGAAGAAAGAATGCAATGGCAGAGTCACAAGCTGTGAAAAAATTTGTCAACGCCGACTATATGAAAAATCCGCAATTACTTTTTGGGCAACCCAATATTACTTTAAAACAACAAAGAAGATAAAAATGGACTCGCCTAATGTTGCAGACCCCCACACACGAATTAAGGGCTATGATCTGTGAATCCGCACCTTGTATGTATAATAGGGTGATGGCTTTTTGATTTTTTTAGTCTTGGCAAATCCACCATAGACCAGATATTCGCAAAGACCAGATGTAAGGCATATGTAGCTCCCATATAAACCAAACTCCCTATTTCAAGGCATATGTAGCTCCCATATAAACCAAACTCCCTATTTCAATACTTGACAATGGGCCGATTTGGTTGAAACCTTGCCGAAAGTGTTCTTTTAAGACTTTCAACGTCTGTGCAAAGATTGGTCCTAATTCCCTGTTGGCGATAACGTTTCTTACACAGTCGTCTATGAATAAAGTTGGCCCAATGACACCACATCCACACCAAATGAGCATCATCGTTGGACACAATTTTTTAATAAAACAGTGGATTTCAGTCGTCTGCATGATTCCCCCTTGCTCGGCTCCTTTCCAGGCTTGTGCAGCGGGATTACTCTTACGAAATGGCAGAGTATTCGAAACACTTTTCACTTTCATAGATGACACACCAAAAATGAGCATAATCGTTGAAAACAATATACGGTCCCTCCTTGCTCGACTCCTTTCCATGCTTGTGTAGCGGGATTACTCTTATGAAATGGCAGAGTATTCGAAACACTTTTCACTTTCATAGATGACGTTGGGACATTTCGAGTCTCAATGAATATCTGCATTTAAAAGATATTTTGTCTTGTTGTACAGGAATAACAAATACATAAAATCTGTATTAACCGTGGTCAATAAGTTTGTTTAAGATGTCAATTTGTATGTCTGATCTTCCGTTCTTCCTATCAATCGAAATACATGTAACTATCCCGCATTGGACGTTATAAGAATACGCCTTTTTATTTATATTTGGTGTTCTAGGGTCTATTTTAACCAATTTTTTGGATTCTAGGGGTTCAAAAAGTTTTAACGAGGAAAAAATTAAAAAATTTGAATAACATTTTTATGTTTGCTATGTGCTAATTTCTATTCTGGCTGCTTATGATATTTTTCCACGGTTATATTCACACTAAGGGAAACCAACATGGGCTGGCCTTTGTCCGTCTGTCCTTCCTTTTTTTATTTTTACTTTAGTTTTCTACACATTCCTGTCCACATCAGTCAGCCTGTCAGTCTATCTGTGTGTTTGTCAAAATGACATAAGGTGTTGCTGGTAGGGAATGAATGTTGTTCTTGAATGTCCATGTTCCATGTTTCATGTCCCATGTTTAGGTTCACCATCATCATCGTCATTTTCAGCACCATCATCAACATCTTTGCTGGCCTTTTTTTTATTGTAGAAACATGTATGTACGAGTATTTTGTCTGGCTTTGGCCTTTTGTGGTTTGTAGCATTTTTATTTGAGTTTTCTTGGCCGGAAATTTCATGCTATCATGGCCCGAAAAATGTTTTTTAAATTTAAAAGTCTGATTAGTTTTATGTCTGCCTGTCAGGCTGAACCCTGTTGTTGATGATGGTGTCCCTTCAACTTCGTCAACCAACCATGTTGAACATAGATTGTTGGAGCCACATTAAAATTCCCTTCAGAGTCCTCCTCACGCCCTCTACCATCGCTCTCTTGACATAGCTTTTAAGTAAAATTCTTTCGGATCCCGTAGGTGGAGTTTGTGTGTTCGAAAAATTCTATCAACATGACCTTGGACGTTTTCATTTAGTTGAAATTCTTGGGATACTTCTTATGCTGCATACATGAAGGCAATAAAAAAAATTTACACACAATTAACTCAAAGCAAATAATATGTTCAACAGAATTAACATTTTATTTTTAATGGATTTCCGTTGAGAAAACCAAGTCATTCTTTCTTTCGAGGGTAGCAAATGATGCGGTCATTGAAAGGAAGTTCTTATTAATAAGCAAAATTTGAAATGAAGAATTGAAAAAAAAAGTTTGGAGTTCCAGAGGCTTGACAAACATAGAATTTGAAATTCGAAGCTTGCGAAGGGCCTTTGGAACAAGTGACATGTAAAAACTTCTTAGGTTGAATATGAATTGGTTGCTGCATGTGCTCCAGAAGTCAAATCGAGAGAAAGGTTTATATGGGAGCAATAACGGGATATGAACCAATTTAGACCATATTTGGCGTGTATATTGGAGGTCATAGTGGAAGTCGTTGTTGAAAATGTATTTCATATTGTAGAAAAATTGCGCCCTCTAGGGGCGGGTGATCAGTTATATGGGAGCTGTATCAGAGTAACACTCGATTCATACCATTCTTGTCATGGATATTGGAAGTCAAAGTTGAAGTCAATGTGTAAATTTTCAACCAAATCGAATAACAATTGCGCCCTCTAGAGGCCAAGGACCGATTAAGACCATAGCCATAGGTCAAAGTAGAAGTAATTGATCAAAATATCAGCTGAATCGGATAAAAACTGCGACCTCTAGCGTCTGATATATGGGTCTCTTATATGGGTAGTTGTTGAAAATTGAAGTCAAATTGTATAAGAATAGCGCCCTCTAGAAGAATAACTGCAAAAGGGTGACCGGTTAATATGAGAGCTATATCTGGTTTCTGAGACTACTCATACCATACTTGGCATGGATGTTTGAAGTTATTGTGCGAAATTTTAGCCAAATCGAATAACAATTGCGCCCTCTAGAGGCTCAAAAATTATAATCGGGATATCGGTTCATTAAGGAGCTATATCAGTTTAGGGACCGATTTAGACCATACTCGGCATGGATGTTATAGGTCACAGTAGAAGTCATTGTTCAAAATATCAGCCGAATTGGTTAAGAACTCTAATCTATAGGGACTGAAGATGTAATATCGAAAGATACAATTTTATGGGTAGTTGTTGAAAACTGAAGTCAAATTGTATAAGAATAGCGCCCTCTAGAAGAATAATTGCAAAACGGTTGACCGGTTTATATGGGAGCTATATCTGGTTTTGAGACGAATCATACCATATTTGGCATGGATGTTTGAAGTTATTGTGCAAAATTTCAGCCAAATCGAATAACAATTGCGCCCTCTAGAGGTTCAACAATTATAATCGGGATATCGGTTCATTAAGGAGCTATATCAGTTTAGGGATCGATGTAGACCATACTCGACATGGATGTTATAGATCAAAGTAGTAGTAATTTTTCAAAATTTCAGCCGAATTGGTTAAGATCTGCAACCTCTAGGGGCTGAAGATGTAATATCGGAAGTTCGAATTATATGGGTAGTTGTTGAAAATTTATTACAAATTGTAGAAGAATTGCGCCCTCTTTAGGCTCAAGAATTGTAATCGGGTAATCAGTTATATGGGAGCTATGTCCGATTAAGAGCCCATACTTGTAATGTATATTGGAAGTCAAAGAAGAAGTAAATGTGCAAAATTTTAGCTAAATCGCATAATAATTACGCCCTCTAGAGGCTAAAACATTACATTTATATAGGAGCTATAGCATTTATATAGACCAGATATTCGCTAAGATCCGATATGCGTAAAGCCCAGATGCAAGGCATATGTAGCTCCCATATAAACCAAACTCCCTACTTCAATACTAGGCAATGGGCCGATTCAGTCGAAACCTTGCCAGAATTGTTGGTCCTAATTCGCTGTTGGCGATAACGTTTCTTACACAGTCGTCTATGAATAAAGTTGGGCCGATGGCACCACAACCACACCAAAAGTGACTATCATCGTTGGACATAATTTTTTGATAAAACAGTGGATTTCAGTGGACTGCACGATTCCCCCTTGCTCGGCTCCTTTTCAGACTTGTGCAGCGGGATTACTCTTATGAAATGGCAGAGTATTCGAAACACTTTTCACTTTCATAGATGACACACCAAAAATGAGCATCATTGTTGAAAATAATATTTTGATAAAACAGTGGATTTTAGGAGTCTGTACGGTTCCCCCTTGCTCGGCTCCTTCCAATGCTTGTGTAGCGGGATTACTCTTATGAAATGGCGAGTATTCTGAAATGTGCAAAATTTTAGCTAAATCGCATAATAATTGCGCCCTCTAGAGGCTGAAACATTACATTTATATAGGAGCTATAGCAGGTTAAGGACCTATTTAGCCATACGTGGAATGTATGTTATAGGTCAAAGTAGAAGTGGTTGTTTAAAATGTCAGCCAAATCGGTTATGAACTGCGCTCTTACACCCAGTCACAGCAGACTGCTGATATTCAAATAGAAATTTTTAACTTTTGACTAAATCCACGCAAAAATGTTTAAACTTCTAAATGACAAATCGGCTCAAGCGATTTTCTCGAAATTTTCACAGATTGTGGGGAGTAGTCTGGAAGGAACAATAGGCTTATAGGATTTCGATATCGGAAAAAACTTAACCCAAAATTATTACCCAAAACTAAAAGTGGATCGATCGGAACAATATGGGACTCAAATGAAAAGTATTTAGGAGTAGAGTACGAATTTAATATTAAACAATTAAAAAAGGGTTAAGTTCGGCTTATGTTCACCCACACCAAAATCAAAGATGTCAATCAATAGGTGTATCGATTTTTATACCCTCCACCATAGGATTTCGTCATTCTGTTTGTGACTACTCAAAATATTCGTCTGAGACCCCATAAAGTGTATATATTCTTGATCGTCGCGACATTTTATGTCGATCTAGCCATGTCCGTCCATCCGTCCGTCCGTCTGTCTGTCGAAAGCACGCTAACTTCCGAAGGAGTAAAGCTAGCCGCTTGAAATTTTGCACAGATACTTCTTATTAGTGTAGGTCGGTTGGTATTGCAAAATGGGCCATATCGGTCCATGTTTTGATATAGCTGCCATATAAACCGATCTTGGGTCTTGACTTCTTGACCCTCTAGAGTGCGTAATTCTTATCCGATTGGAATAAAATTTGGCACGACGTGTTTTTTTATGATATCCAACAACTGTGCCAAGTATGGTTCGAATCGGTCTATATCCTGATATAGCTGACATATAAATAGATCTTGGGTCTTGACTTCTTGAGCCTCTAGAGTGCGCAATTCTATTCCGATTGGAATGAAATTTTGCACGACGTGTTTTGTTATGATATCCAACAACTTTGCCAAGTATGGTTCGAATCGGTCTATATCCTGATATAGCTGCCATATAAACCGATCTTGGGTCTTGACTTCTTGAGCCTCTAGAGTGCGCAATTCTTATCCGATTTGGCTGAAATTTTGTACGACGGATCCTCTCATGACCATCAACATACGTGTTTATTATGGTCTGAATCGGTATATAGCCCGATACAGCTCCCATATAAATCCCTCTCTCCATTTTACTTCTTGAGCCCCCAAAGGGGGCAATTCTTATTCGAGTTGGCTGACATTTTACACAGGTCTCCAACATATAATTTAATTGTGGTGCAAACCGGACCACATCTTGATATTGCTCTAATAGATCCATGGTGGAGGGTATATAAGATCCGGCCCGGCCGAACTTAGCACGCTTTTATTGGGTTGCCCAAAAAGTAATTGCGGATTTTTTAAAAGAAAGTAAATGCATTTTTAATAAAACTTAAAATGAACTTTAATCAAATATACTTTTTTTATACTTTTTTTTCTAAAGCAAGCTAAATGTAACAGCTGATAACTGACAGAAGAAAGAATGCAATTACAGAGTCACAAGCTGTGAAAAAATTTGTCAACGTCGACTATATGAAAAATCCGCAATTATTTTTTGGGCAACCCATACTTGTTCTTCTTCTTACTTCTAACCACCTGAAGTTTTTTTTTTGCCTTGTTTGAAATTTGGATTATGAATTACACATATGATCTAAAACTTGTGCCCATGGACCAATGCCATTAAATACCATGCTTAATTGTTATTTTTTTTTTCAAAACGTATGTTCGACATGTAGACAATAGCGTGTCTAAGGTTAAGGGGAAATCGTTTCTTTCTTTTTTGTATTAAACAGAACAAGACGCGTGCTTTGGTGAAAACCTGTCACTTTTTTTACGCTATGCTGTGCTGTGCCATAGTGTGGTAACAAAACAACGAGTAGCACCAGTAGCTGGAGATTCCATTAAAAACGAACGACACACAAACAAAGTGGGTTCTCCAAAACTGAAAAAAACAAAAGCATATTTACTTGTTGCCATACCCAATACATACATATAAGTATATGAAAGGAGCATAGCGCTTTAAATAACTCCTCTAAATGCTCCAATACAATTGACTTATAAAACACAAGCACACCCAGGGTATCCCAATGCAAGACATTGGCATTACAATAAAGGCCTCTTGTACTCACTGGCAAAAGAGGAAAGTGCTGGATGTGTATGGTGCGCGTGCGCGCTAATGTTGGCTTGCTAGCTCTTTGGCTGGGGGAGCATTACGAACAACTTTGAGGTGGCAGTTGTTTGGAAGTTTGGTAGATTGGTAGATTGTTTGGCCGTTGCTGGTGTTGTTTTTGGTTTATTGGCGGTTAAAAAAGACGTCTTAAAGTAGTTCATCAGCAAATCGATGACATGGTATTTTTTTTATTTCTTTCTTTCTTTATTATTAATATACAATTTTTCATCTTTGGTTGCTGCTGTATGCTGCTTGCATTCAACTTAAGCTCTAACAACTTCAACTTGTTTTTTTTCGTTTATCAACTTCAACTTGTTATTATCATTATCATTGGCATTTTGGTGTGTGTGTGAGTGTGTGTGTGTGACTGTGTAGAACAGACCAGGACCAAAAAAATAATCCCAGTGTCGCTTGTTATCATTATTTTGTGAAATCTCCCAGCAAAGTGGAAACCTATTAAAATGATTAAAAATGAATTTTTCATTTTTCATGAAAGACGTACTGCCCATAATAGCCCCCATAAGAAAATATGCATATAATTTTTATGAAATTGAGTTGCAACTTTGTTTAGGGGATTTAAATTGAGCTGCATTTGTTTAAGCAGTGAGAAAAAACTAGCATTTAAAATGCCATTAACCCAAAAGCACCAAAAACACTGGGGAATATATTGGGTTGCCCAAAAAGTAATTGCGGATTTTTTAAAAGAAAGTAAATGCATTTTTAATAAAGCTTAGAATGAACTTTAATCAAATATACTTTTTTTACACTTTTTTTCTAAAGCAAGCTAAAATTAACAGCTGATAACTGACAGAAGAAAGAATGCAATTACAGAGTCACAAGCTGTGAAAAAATTTGTCAACGCCGACTATATGAAAAATCCGCAATTACTTTTTGGTCAACCCAACACATGGAGGATTTTTTCAAGGATTTCTTGGCACAAACATGATTTAAAGAAAAATAACAACCGCTTGTAAAAACATAATGACCATAATGTCAAAAATTGGCAAGCCTTTTGCTGTAGAAACCCAGACAACCTATGTTTTTGCAATATGGCAACACCTGGCAAAGGAGCACAAGGGAAACTTCTCTATTCTATGAGTCGTGCCCGATTTCTTCAACATTAGATAACAACTGCAGGAAAAATGTCTTTCGATGTTTTCATTGATATTTAAAGGCAGGCGTTCACAATAGGACCACTGCCGCGTTAAAAATTCCCCTACAACTACGCACAGTATTGACAAAGAAGCTATCGTTAGGTTTAAATTTCAATAAAATAGAAAATAGAAGTAAAAAGGCGTAAAGTTCGGCCGGGCCGAACTTTGGATACCCACCACCTCGGGTATAATATATGTAAACCACCTTTCATCAAAATTCGGTGAAAACTTCATACCTTATGTCCCATATCAGTTATATCAAAATATGTTCCAATTTGGACCAAATAGTACACTAGCTATATCTAAAAATAAACCGATCTGAACCATATACGACACGGATGTCGAAAAGCCTAACATAAGTCATTATGTCAAATTTCAGTGAAATTGGATTATAAATGCGCCTTTTATGGGGCCAAGACTTTAAATCGAGATATCGGTCTACATGGCAGCTATATCCAAATCTGGACCGATTTGGCCCAAGTTGCATAAAAATGTCGAAGAGCCTAACACAACTCACTATCCCAAATTTCGGCGAAATCGGACAATAAATGCTTCTTTTATGGGCCCAAAACCGTAAATCGAGAGATCGGTCTCTATGGCAGCTATATTCAAATCTGGACCGATCTGGGCAAAATTGAAGAAGGACGTCGAAGAGCCTGACCAAACTCACTGTCTCAAATTTCAGCGACATCGGACAATAAATGCGTCTTTTATGGCCCAAAACCCAGATATCGGTCTATATGGCAGATATATCCAAATCTGGACCGATTTGTGCGATATTGCAGAAGTATGATAAGGGGCCTAACTTAACTCACTGTCCCAAATTTTTGGCGACATCGGACAATAAATGAGCATTTTATGGGCCCAAAACCATAAATCAAGAAATCGGTCTATATGGCAGCTATATCCAAATCTGAGCCGATCAGAGCCAAATTGAGGAAAGATGTCGAAGGACCTAAGACAACTCACTGTCAGCAAAATCGGATAATAAATGTGGCTTTTATGGGCCTTACACCCTAAATCGGAGGATCGTTCTATATGGCAGCTATAACCAAATCTGGACCGATCTGAGCCAAATTGACGAAGGATGTCGAAGGGCCTAACACAACTCGCTGTGCCAAATTTCAGCAAAATCGGATAATAAAAGTGGCTTTTATGGGCCTTAGACCCTAAATCGGAGGATCGGTCTATATGGCAGCTATATCCAAATCTTGACCGATCTGAGGCAAATTGACGAAGGATGCCGAAGGCCCTAAGACAACTCGCTGTCCTAAATTTCAGCAAAATCGGATAATAAATGTGGCTTTTATTGGCCTAAGACCCTAAATCGGCGGATCGGTCTATATGGGGGCTATATCAAGATATAGTCCGATATAGCCCATCTTCGAACTTAACCTGCTTATAGACAAAAAAATACTCTTTGCAAAATTTCAGCTCAATATCTCTATTTTTGAAGACTGTAGCGTGATTTCAACAGACAGACGGACGGACATGTCTAGATAGTCTTCGATTTTTACGCTGATCAAGAATATATATACTTTATAGGGTCGGAAATTGATATTTCGATGTGTTGCAAACGGAATGATAAAAAAATGAATATACCCCCATCCTTCGGTGGTGGGTATAAAAATGAATGTTTTGTCTAAAATGAAAACTAAGTTTGTGTCTTAAGTCTTTTGATATTTATCTTCAAAATAGATTAGCAAACAAAAAATTAATGCGAATATTGAAACATTTTTAAGCTTCTGCTTACCTTTGACTAGCGAGGCTCTGACAACTGACCATAGGCGTTATCAAGTAAAAGAGTGTTAAGATGGGCTGAATCTTATATAAACTCCACCATGATCGCGATTGTCAAGTTCTTTGCACGAATTGTCTTCATAGGCAGAGACTTAAAATGATAATCGAAAGTCGTAACAAAAATCCCCATGGATAAGAATTGATGCCTGTCGATGCTCGAGACGACAAATTGGGAAATCTGGTTTATATGGGAGCTACATAATGTTTTCATAAGATGGAGATTTAATCGAGCAAAATTCAAGCAAGTGGTACAAAAATTCCGTCATCCAGAGGCTCAAGAAGTGTAATAGGGAAATCGGTTTTTATGGGAGCTATATCAGGTTATGGACCATTTAAGGCCATATTTTATGATGTCAGAGGTTATAACATCAAGCAAGCTAAGAAGAGCAGTCGATCAAACACAGCCAAGTTTGGCAGATTTAGCATATTTTCAGCATTTTGACAGATTTATTGCATTAACCACTAAGGAAAGGCAAAAGTCGAGCGGTGCCGACTCAAGGCTCAAGATGTGTAATAGGGAAATCGGTTTATATGGGAGAGATATAAGGTTATGGGCCATTGAAGGCCATATTTTACAAACTTAGAGGTCATTAACCATACAAACTAAGAAAAGCTGTCGATCAAACACAGCCAAGGTTGGAAGTTTTAGCATATTTTCAGCATTCTGACAGATTTATTGCTTTAACCAGTAAGAAAAGGCAAAAGTTGGGCGGTGCCGACTGTATAATAGCCTACACCTACCCTATAAATAAAAAGTGGGAGCCATATCTAATTCTGAATACATTTTGATGGACCTCGGCGTATGTTTCAAATGGTTAATTAAACTATCCGCATTCAAACTTTAATAACTACGGTTGACAAATGACAACATTATTGCAAATTACTCAAAATCTGACGAACATATATATGGGAGCTATATCTAAATCTGAACCGATTTCGACCGAAATTCATATATTGGGTTGCCCAAAAAGTAATTGCGGATTTTTCATATAGACAAAGTTTTTCACAGCTTGTGATTCTGTAATTGCATTCTTTCTTCTGTCAGTTATCAGCTGTTAATTTTAGCTTGCTTTAGAAAAAAAGTGTAAAAAAAGTATATTTGATTAAAGTTCATTCAAAGTTTTATTAAAAATGCATTTACTTTCTTTTAAAAAATCCGCAATTACTTGTTGGCCAACCCAATATATTGTGGTTAGGTTAGTTTGAAAAGAGGTTGCGGATGTTACTCTGCCCCATACCATTATGGACATACACCTAAGCCAGTAAACGGCTTGTTGTGCTCTCTGAATACTAAAAAAGTTAAATCGAAAAAGAAAAATTAAGCTAGGAATTCCGCTCCACTTACAAAATCCTTAATGGTTTTTCATGCCACGCCCCTAAGCTGGTTCATGTCTGGTATTGTGCCCCCACTAAAGTGCCAGTATCTGTTAGACGCGAAAGTCGGGCAATGACTAAGTAAAAGCTCCAACGTTTCATCATCTTCTCCGCATGCCCTTTACATGCTATCATTTGCCGAATTGATTTTATATAAGTGAGCCCGTAGTCCTATGTGTCCCGTTATGATATCGAGAGCTATACTGAACTCCTTCTTACTGCCTTCAGTAATAGTCTCGTCTTCTCACGATCTGGATGCTCCCATAGAATTTTCGCCGTCCTACCGACCGTTTCGCTGTTCCACAGGGTTGCATGCGCGTTCGTCGCCCACACCCTTAACTCGGACTGCGTCGACCTGAAAGGCTTCGGGTTAATCAAGTTTACTGAGGGGCAGTCCTCTGGCCTCCCTACCCCTTACTCCGTTCTGGCCCGCCACCCAAACGATGCGAATTTTGTCATCCTTAGAGAAGGCGTTAATGTCCTTCTTACACTGCAAGGCTGTTGGTGACCTTATCCTCCTGGCTGTTATTGCCCGGATGGTCAGTTTATTGTCCGCAAAGATGTTCACACTCGACGTCCTCGCGTTAGCACCACACCACCTCACGCATTCCGTGATCGCCCGGATCTCCGCCTGCAGGATCGTATAATGGTCAGGCAGTCTATAACAGATCTCGATCGCTGGGTTTTAAATGTAGACCCCCAGGCCAACTCTGTCCTCTAGCTCTGATCCATCCGCGTAACATGATTTTTCAGATGGCAATACTAGGGTTCCGTCAATCCAAGACTGTGACGCTGGCAGCAGTGCTTTGCACTCGACCTCAAGGTTTATTTCAGGTATCAGATTGGAAATCTCTTTCTTTCTATCCAGGTTTCCCTCGATTATACCGACGGTATGACCTATTCCTATCCTCATTCCATTTTCCCCTCGCCTTAAGTCTCACAGCCGCAGTGGCTGCCTCACACTTAATCTGTATGTCAATGGGTGGGATATCTAGAATAGTCTTCAGTGCATTAGTGGGCGTGGTCCTCATCGCTCCGCCTATGTCAAGACAACATATTCTCTAAACCTGTTGTATGGTCTTTATGTTGCTCTTTTTCTCCATAGCAGTCCACCAAACTACAGAGGCGTAAGTAAGTATTGGTCTAATCACGCTCCTGTAGAGCCAGTGGACTATCCTCGGATTTAGGCCCCATTTCGATCCTACGGCTCATCTACACAAGGCCCAATACCTGTAAGCCTTCTCAGTACGCTCCTGATTGTAACACTTCCAATTCAGTTTCCTGTCCAAAATCACACCTAAGTATTTGACCTTGTCAAATATCGAAATCGTTCTATTGAGGAAACGTGGTGCGTTAAACTAGCCCACCTTCGTCTTCCTCGTGAATAGGCATATTTCAGTCTTCTCTGGGTTAACATTGAGACCTCTGAGTCTAGCCCAGTCATATGCCATATGCAAGACCCTTTCGGCCTTTCTAAACAGTTGGTTCGGATCCTTCCCCCTGACAGGTATTATAACATCGTTTGCGTAGCAGTTGGGTTCAAATCCCTTCTCAGTCGCCAATCCCAAAGGATTGGCTATAAAATGCCCCCCAGTGGCGTGCCTTGTGCCACTTCTTCCTTATATTTATGTCATGGGATTCGCAATTTATCCATCTGTTCCTCAGCAAATGGTTTATTTAGCAAATGGTTTATGAAGTCTCTAAGGACCCGGCCCACCCAATAATGGTCTAAGGATTGGATCAGTGCGTCGGTCCGCACATTGTTCTCTATGCGCTTGCAGTGACTCTAGGAGTGCAAATGGGGCGAATTACATATACGGAGTAAAGGGTCAGACTTCGTAGCTCGGTATATACGAAAAATCGAGAGGAGTAAGTATTTGGAGTAGCTGTGAGAAAAAGTAAAACTTTTACACCACTCCCAAAGACTTTTCTTTGGAAACCTATTGAACCACTATCGACCTGAATATCCGTTTTTGGGTTTGGTTAGCCCCCAGACACTTTTTCCTTTCTGCCTCTCTTTTTCTTATTTTCATTGACGATCTACTGGGTCCGAATTCGAATCCGATCTACTCGTTCGAGGATGACAGCAACCTCTGTCATTCATTTTCATTCGGCGAGTCTTCGAGAGATTGAAGACAGGAGACGGATTATGGACGTAACATTCTGCCAGGATTTGCTGTTCATTTCTGAGTGGGGCCGAATAAACAGAGTAGATTTTAATGCACGCAAGTCCCAGTGCTGTTTGTTGTCCCACAAACGATTCACTGACACTTTACAATCGCCAATATCTATGGACAGTGTAGATATCAAGCAGTCAAAGGCTCTTGAAGTTCTGGCCATAAAGATTCAATGTGATGTCCGTTGGTCTAAACATTCGAATTCGAAGTGTCGAAGGAAGCATTTAAGTGCTTGGGCTTTCTTAAGCGGTGTAAGAAATATTTCACTCCCTCTGATCTTCTTAATATCCACACTGCACTGTACATCAGGCCGAAGATGGAATATAACTCGCATATATGGGCCGGAGCTGCAAAATCATCCTTGGAGCTGCTTGACCGTGTACAAAGGCAGGCATTGCTGTTGATTGGAGATGGTAGGGTATCCAACTCTTTTGTTTCCCTTGAACATTGTCGAAATGTGGATTGTGTGGCTCTGTTCTTTCAATTCTTCTACAGTGGGTGTTCTTTGGAAATCAGTCTTGTGATTCCTGATTTGAGTTTGTTTGTCAGAAATACAAGATTTTCTGGATGCTCGCACCGGTTTGTAATCGATTGGCTAGCTGATCGGACCATGCACTATCGAGAGAATTTTTTTTTTTTGCAAGGACAGTTCATACGTAGATTCGCCATCCGGCAGATGTCTTTCCCGCTACTTCCGACCAAAAATTCAAATCAAATGTCATGAACACTACTCCCTCTTTTCCCCTCCGATTATCCCATATATATGGGAAATCCCCTGCGTCCTGGTTGATTGAAAAAAAAAAGAAAAAAATGGGGCTTTCCTCCAGGTTGCCATAACAACTCCCGCTACTTACGACCAGAAATTCAAAGCAAATGTCAATAAACACTACTCCCTCTTTCCCCCTCCGATTATTCTATATATAGGGGACATCCCCTGCGTCCTGGTTGATTGAAAAAAAAGAAAAAAATGGGGCGTTCCTCCAGGTTGCCTTAACAACTTTTTTTTTAAGAAATTTGGATTTGGGTTGACAAAAAAAAAATTAAAAATCTCTTAAATCTAAGCACCTATCTCTGACATATGGCTTTTTTGAAAAAAGTAAGAGAATGGGCAGAATTTAAGGACCCTATTTTCATCGGGGCGCCAATATCTACCTTTTTGGAAAAATTTAAGAAAATTTGATTCAGTTTTTTTGCCTTTCATGTTCCATATGACATAAAAGGTAGTACATTAACAAACCACAACACTTAGATATTCAAATATATTGGGTTGCCCAAAAAGTAATTGCGGATTTCTCATATAGTCAGCGTTGACAAATTTTTTCACAGCTTGTGACTCTGTAATTGCATTCTTTCTTCTGTCAGTTATCAGCTGTTACTTTTAGCTTGCTTTAGAAAAAAAGTGTAAAAAAGTATATTTGATTAAAGTTCATTCTAAGTTTTATTAAAAATGTATTTACTTTCTTTTAAAAAATCCGCAATTACTTTTTGGGCAACCAATAAGATTTCAAGATATTAGCTTGTTTTCGAATATTGCTTGTTTTCGAATATGGCTTGTTTTCGAATATGGCTTGTTTTCGAATATTGCTTGTTTTCGAATTTAAGCAGTATGACCTGTACCAAGTTGCTGCTCGATAAATTTAATGTTGAATGCTGAAGCAGGATTACGGACTATGAGTGGACAAACTTGGAGATAGCCTTTGAATTGTAATTTTTTTAATCAAAATTTCAATAAATTCTTTTATCGCACGACAATATTTGGGTTTAATAAAATAACAAAAAAATCAAAGGTGCATGTGTTTTAAGTCTTTTGTTTCAAAAATTGTTCACCTATTTGAAAAGTTTGCGTTGTAAGTCTAGGGCCCCGTTAAGGAGTTATGAGTAATGTCACGACTTCCCATTTAATATGGGTTATTGACAAATTGATATCCATTGCTTATTATTTGTGACATTTTCCTGCAAAAAGATTTGTTTCCTCAAATTCTTGTAGTATTCAAGAAAATCTTAGCTTACACTACCAATTTTATTATTTCATACAACGGAAGAGAAAAGCATTTAAGCTGAAAAAATAAAAAAAAATAACTAAATATAAGAAGTAGCTACAATAAAAAACCCGCATTCAGGAAAAACGAAGAAAAAAAAGATATTTTGCGAAAACATGATTTTCACTGTGGTATCCCAAAATGTTGGCATGCCTTCATATGCCTTGGCAGAGAACCTGTATTTAACACAGAATTCTTGAATTGTGGAAAGAAGGTGCTGGACGAATGGCTTCGCTGGTTTTGGCAAAGCTTTGAGATAGACTTTTTGATACTGGTTCTTTTTAGAAGAGAAATTGTTGTTGGTGTGTGCAAAAAGCAAAAAAAAAAAAAAGAAAAACGAAATCAACATCTTGAAGAGGATGGCAACGAGGACGCGGACATGATGATCATGATGACGACGATGACGACGACGACGAAGAAGACGATGATGATGATGATGATGCATGTTTATTGCATGCATGCAAAGGCCATTTAAAACATAATGAACACTAACACATACAACATTAAGCAGATAAAAAAAAAAACGAATACAGAAATACATAAAAATGCTTAAGGAAGCCAAGTATAAAAATACATTCAATGTTTTAGCCATTGCAGCCAACCAAGCATCCCAGTGCTAAAAGAAGAAGACAAGAGTCAGGACCACAAAAAAAAATGCAGAACAAACTTCAATACGTTGTAGCTGAAGACCTTAGGAACGTTTAAAGATTTCCAATTTCACTTACAAACAAACGTAGCCACTCCACAAAATACAATACACAGACAGCAGAAGGACGGACAGAGGTTTATTGCTAAGGCTGTTTCTTCCATGGCATAGAGTATGCAAGAAATGGACAGACATTTGGTTGATTGGACAGACGGGCGGCCATAAAGAAAACAGACAGACTACTATCGGACAGACATCGTACAAACATAAGACGCGTGTTCAGTAATTCAGGTAGCTGTTGTGCATTGCTTTAATACAACCGCAAGCAAGCGTGCCGTTTGATGCTTTTACTTCTGCATTCATCCCAAAACATGCTATGCCATACCGAACAGCATCAACATCAGCAGCAGCAGCAGCAGTTGCACAAACCATGGGCTACAGCGACTAATATGTTAAAGAACGTAAATTTTTAGAATCTGGCAGTTAAGTGTGTTCAAGACAACAACAACAACAGCACAAATAAAAGAACGTCTCATTCCTTTCTTAACTCTGTGTGTATATGTGTGTGTGTATGTTGTTGCTTACAAAGGTATGTATGTCTGATGTAAGAAAAAAAAAAACATAAACGGCCACAGCAATAACAACAACTTGAATTTTATGATAAAAAATACACATTTTTTTCTCTAAAAAAAACCAAAAAAAAAAAAAAACGAAAATACAAAGCAAAAGAGTTCCTCGACTCTGTCAGTGTCAGTGTATTTTTATATTTGAGGGTTTGTTAACCGTGCATACCAGATGAACACCACCAACAACAATATATTGAGAAGCGATTTGATCATCCTATTCAAGTTTTACAGAATTTTTGTGTGTTTCTTGTTAAGAGCTTGGAATGGTTTTGCATTTTACAATTTACAATTTTTTTATAGGAAACTCTCAAATTTTGAAGTTGCGTTGAAATTTTGTAATTAAGGCAGAAAAAAACAAAATTAATAGAGAGAACTATTTCTGGACAAGAAATGTCATGGAAATAGAAATTTTTTTACTTACAAAAACATTTAGAATCGATTAATTTTAGGTTTCAAAGGAGTTAGCATGACCGCCTATAACACTGAAAGCCTGGGTTCGAGTCCTAGCAAGACTATCAGAAAAAATTTTCTACGGTGGTTATCCCCTCCTTAAGACACATACATAAATGCCAGCACAAGTCACATTTTTTTTGGGAAAATGTATGTTTTTGGTGAAAAACTTCGTAACCGAATCATAATAAAATAAAAGACTTAAGACACATGTGTAACTTTATAGAATAATCGCCTTGAAATGAAACAAAAGACTTAAGACACATACTCTAATGCTAAAGCAAGTGGTATGGTATGGCCAAACTGTATGACATAATTACATAGATTTTTGAAAAAGCAGAGGTAAGCATGTCCGCCTTTGACGCTGAACGCCTGGGTTCGAATCTTGGCGAGAATATCAGAAAAATTTTTCACCAAGGCTTATCCCCTCTTAATGGTGGCGACATTTGTAAGCTACCATGTCATGTAAAAACTTATTCTCAAAGAGGTGTCTCACTGCAGCAGGCCGCTAGGACTCGACTATAAAAGAGGAGGTACCTTACACATACTCTAATGCGAAAGCAAGTAGTATGATTTTACTTCTTAAGCCTCTAGAGGGCGTAATTATTATTCAATTTGGCTAAAATTTTGCACAGTGACTTTTTCTATGACTTTTAAAATTCGTGATAACTATGGCTTGATATAGCTCCCATGGAAACCCTTCACCCGAATGCACTTCTTGAGCCCCTAGAGGGCGCAGTTCTTGTTTGATTCGGCTGAATTTCGAACAACGACTTTCCTATTACCTTCAACTTACGTGCCGAAAATGGTCTAAATCGGTTCATATTTTGCTATAGCTCCCATGTATACCGATCTCCAAATTTACTTCTTAAGCCTCTAGAGGGGGTAATTATTAACCAATTTGGCTAAAATTTTGCACTTGACTTTTAAAATGATATGGCTTGATATAGCTCCCATAAAAACCCTTCACCCGAATGCACTTCTTGAGCCCCTACAGGACGCAGTTCTTGTCTGATTTGTCTGAAATTTTGCATAACGATTTCTCCTATGACCTTCAACATACGTGTTAAATATGGTCTGGATTGGTCTATAACCTAATATAACTCTCATAAAATCGATCTCCAGATTTTACTCCTTGAGTCCCTATGGGGCGCAATCTTTATCTGATTTGGTATCCAATATCCATGCCAAGTATGACCCGAATCGGTTCATAACCTGATATAGCTCTAATAGCTTAGCAATTCTTATCCATTATCCCTTGTTTGCCTATAAAGAGATACCGGTCAAAGAACTTGACAAATGCTATCCATGGTGGAGGTTATATAAAATTGGTCCCGGCCGAAGATTTTACTTGTTTTTGGTAATTCATTTGACTTACCTATCAAAACCGCTAAACCGAAAAGTTCGGTATCGAGCATGCCTTGTGTGGCAAAATGTAGACATGTCTGTGTGTACACTTCTCTGACTCGACTCTTGGCATCGACTAGGAAGTATAAGGTTTTGGGTTGTTGATTGCCTAGAAGTCTGAAATAGAAATAATTTTGGTTAAACAAATTTTATGTTAAAAAATGATTGTTTTTTGTTATAACTAGTTATACGATAATAAGACAAGATAAAATTTAATAAAATATTCTCCAGGCGAAAAATATTTTAAAAAATCAAGCGGTTTTTGAAAAATTTTCTTCAGAGTGCTGAAAAATATTTTCAAAAATTGCGTGATTTTTGGCAAGTATTTTTTTTTTGATTGTAGCTCTTTTCTTAAAAAAAAAAATGGTAGCGATGGAAAGGATACATCTGGGAACAGTCATAGGAATTCTAACAGGTCACAATAAGTTAAGTACACATATCTCGCATTGATATTACAAATGATGATATTTATCGCTGGTGTCATAGAAGTGACGTCGCGGAAGATAGCTATCATTTTCTCTGCCAATGTTCGGCCTTAAGTCTTAGTAGGAAAAAGACACTGGCTTCTTTTTTCTTTCAGGCGTAAGAGGAGGATTTAAGAGGACTGAGTCCAGAACGAGAGGTACGAGAGGGTAATGATATCAATTGTGAAGCAATCAGTGCCGGCGCCAGTTAATTGAGGAATAACTCTGAAGACTGTATTCAGGAAGTTTGTTTTGTTCTATCATCAAGTGGTACGAGAGGGTACATTGATGAATTGTGCAGTGTGCCAGTTAATCTACCTATAACGAAGAGAGAAATACCATTGAGGAATCACAATAGGCCACATATGGCCTCGGCGGATGCATAGACATCTTAAATCTGGTACCATCCTTAGCCAACTTTACCCAACCCAAATGGTTTGAATGGTAATTATTGACAAAAGGACACTCGCTTTGGTATTCTTTCTCGTGAATTAGGCAGACTTTGGGGTCTATTTGCATGATGGTGTTTTGGGCGAAATTGCATTATGAAAATACACCACAAATTCTAAATCGCAATTTGACCCCAATATAATATTGGGGGGCAAAATTTCAATGAATTTTGGGTTGCATATGTTTTGGCTCAATTTTTCATGATGAAAACTCTCCTCAAATTTTGGCATAATTTTTCATGATGAAAAATCACCCCAAATTTTGGGCCTTTTTCATTCTCAATTTTGGACGCCGTTGGTATGGGGGTGTTTTAGGATGTGGTGTGTTTTAGGAGTTGCGCATAAGCGTGGTTATCTGCCTAGATCGAGGAGAGAAAGGCCATTAAGGAATCACAATGGGCCACTTATGGCCTTGGCGGATGCATAGACATCTTAAGTCTGACACCATTCTCAGTCAACTTTACCTAACCTAAATGGTTTGAATGTTAAGGATTGACAAAAGGACAGTCACTTTTGTCTTCTTTCTTTCGTGAATTAGGCAGACTTTGGGGTCTATTTGCATGATGGTGTTTTGGGCGAAATTGCATTATGAAAATCCACCACAAATTCTAAATCGCAATTTGACCCCAAAATAATATTGGGGAGCAAATTGCGTTTATTTTTGGGGTGCATACGTTTTGGCGTAATTTCTCATGATGACAAATCACCTCAAATTTTGGCATAATTTTTCATGATGAAAAATCACCCCAAAAATTTGGGCTTTTTTCATTCTCAATTTTGGACGCCGTTGGTGTAGGGGTGTTTTAGGATGTGGTGTGTTTTAGGAGTTGCGCATAAGCGTGGAAAAGCCTCCGGGGGGTGGGATAAGTACCTCCCAGAATAGTTTAAGTTGCCCCAGAACTTTAAAAACAACGTGGTTTTCGACAAACTAATTTGTGTGATTCTCAAAGGACTTTAGCTCCCCCAGACAAATTACAAATGGACTGGTGACACTAATGGGGGTGGGTATCAGATTAATACTAAACTCTCAAAGATTTTTCAGTAGAGTGCTATCTTGTCTCCGTCGACCTATATGTATGTTTGGGTGTTTTATAGGTAAAGGGCGGACCTCAAACTTTTGACCCCAAATTTCCATATGATATTTGTATTTTACTCTAAAATATTTTTTATTTGACATCGATATTATCCTTAGCCAACTCGCAAATCTGACTTGTTTTGGCCCATTTGCAGTCCCCAACAATCTACATTAATCAGAAGTATCTGTGCAAATATTTCTAGCTGCTAGCGTTCGATCGCTATCGGATTTCGATAGACGGATGGAAGGATATGGCTGGATCGACTGTCAAAATAATCAAGAATATATATACTTAATGGGGTCGTAGATCCATATTTGGAGGTTTTACGAACGGGATGACTAGATTAGTACACCACTCATCCTATAGTTGTGGATATGAAATTATGAAAAATTTACCGCTAAAATGGTGAAAAACCTTCAGACACAGTTCGTATCGAAATCAAAAAATCATTTTGACTGATGAGAACTATTCTCAGATTGGTGGCTACGTCAACAAGCAAAATTGTCTCATCTGGGGCTCGGAAAACCCAAGAGTTATTGTTGAGCAGCCCTCCATTCTCATCATGTAACTGTTTGGGTTGGTTTATGGCCGGGGGGGTTATTGAACCTTACTTTTTCGAAATTGGGTTTGGATCAACAGTTACAGTGAATCGATTACGCTTTCAAGAGTTGGCTAATAATTTTTTATGGTACGAGTTGGATAGTTGGACAACGTTTGCTTTCAGCAAGACGGCGTAAAAGGAACCTCAAAGGACCACAAAGGAAATAGGGTATCCACTTTGCGATTTGGTTATGGAAACTTTCATAAAAATAATATAGTCCTGTAAGCGTGGTTGTTTTGGATTTTTTGGTGGTGTCACGAGTTTAGATCCATTTCCCTCTAAATTTGAACGTATACTTTAGAAGATTCAGCCTTTTTAAGGTTTGAAAGTAAAATTTAGATTTTAGTTGGATTTTTAGCGAAATTTAGGATTTTTTTGGTGGAGTCACGAATTAAGGCCCATTTCCCCCTAGGACGTATAGTTTAGGAGATACAGGCGTTTTAAGTTTTCCAAGTGAAATTTCGATTTTAATTGGATTTTTGGTGAAATTTACGATTTTTTGGTGGAGTCACGAATTAAGGCCCATTTCCCCCAAGGATGTATAGTTTAGGAGATACAGGCATTTAAAGTTTTCAAAGTGAAATTTCGATTTTAATTGGATTTTTGGTGAAATTTAGGAATTTTTGGTGGAGTCACGAGTGAAGGCTCATTTCCCCCAAGGACGCATAGTTTAGGAGATACAGGCATTTTAAGTTTTCAAAGTGAAATTTCGATTTTAATTGGATTTTTGGTGGAATTTAGGAATTTTTGGTGGAGTCACGAATTAAGGCCCATTTCCCCCTAGGACGTATAGTTTAGGAGATACAGGCATTTTAAGTTTTCAAAGTGAAATTTCGATTTTAATTGGATTTTTGGTGGAATTTAGGATTTTTTGGTGGAGTCACGAATTAGGGCCCATTTCTCCCCTAGGACGTATAGTTTAGGAAATACGGCCATTTTAAGTTTTCAAAGTGAAATTTCGATTTTTATTGGATTTTTGGTGAAATTTAGGAATTTTTGGTGGAGTCACGAGTGAAGGCTCATTTCCCTCTAGGACGTATATTTTAGGAGATAGAGCCATTTAAAGTTTACAGAGTGAAATTGCGATTTTAAATGGTTTTTTGGTGAAATTTTATGATTTTTTGGTGGAGTCACGAATGAAGGCCCATTTCTCCCTAGAACGTATAGTTTACGAGATACAGGCATTTTAAGTTTGCAAAGTGAAATTTCGATTTTAATTGGATTTTTGGTGAAATTTAGGAATTTTTGGTGGAGTCACGAATTAAGGCCCAATTCCCTCTAGGACGTATAGTTTAGGAGATACAGACATTTTAAGTTTTCAAAGTGAAATTTCGATTTTAATTGGATTTTTGGTGAAATTTAGGATTTTTTGGTGGAGTCACGAGTGAAGGCTCATTTCCCCCTAGGACGCATAGTTTACGAGTTACAGGCATTTTAAGTTTTCAAAGTGAAATTTCGATTTTAATTGGATTTTTGGTGAAATTTAGGATTTTTTGGTGGAGTCACGAATTAAGGCCCATTTACCCCTAGGACGCATAGTTTAGGAGATACAGGCATTTAAAGTTTACAGAATGAAATTTTCTATTTTAAATGGTTTTTTGGTGAAATTTTGGTGTTTTTTGTAGAGTCACGAGTGAAGGCTTATTTCCCTCTCGGAAGCATAGTTTAGGAAATACAGCCATTTTAAGTTTCCAAAGTGAAATTTAAATTTTAATGGATTTTTTTGGTGGAGTCACGAATTAAGGTATGGGCCCTAACGGCAAACCTTCGTATTTGTTATGAAATAATAAATCTCTATCTCAAAAAATTTTACTTTTCTTTGAACACCAAAAAAAAAAAACACCTCTTATTGTAAAACCCCTATATACTCGTACAAAGGCCAAGTTATGGCAATTTGATTGTTTGTTCCCAAAAACGAGTTTACAAATCAGATATCCAAATTTAGAGCCAGATGTCCATAGTTCCATAAGGACACTATGGGAACAAAATGCAATTTCTTTGCGATCAATCTGGTAATAATTTGTGGGACAAAGTGCCAGAGGAATCTCCCAGATGTTTGAACTCCTACAAATCTTGGACCTCTTAAGTGTTGAATGAAATTTTTCATACAAACTTCTGTTCTGATCTCCTTCATACATGTAAAGTAGTGGTCTATTGTCCGCCACTTTATGACTCGCAGTTTAGACCTACCACTATTGCTGTTAAAGACTTTTGGCGAAACATTTTGTTTCTGGACCACTAAGCACTTACACTATTATTAGCAGATTCAGGTTGGTATTTTTAAGTGGATATTTTGTTTTTATTTGTAAACATTTGTGTTGTATTGGGTTGCCCAAAAAGTCATTGCGGATTTTTTAAAAGAAAGTAAATGCATTTTTAACAAAACTTAGAATGAACTTTAATCAAATATACTTTTTTTACACTTTTTTTCTAAAGCAAGCTAAAAGTAGCAGCTGATGACTGACAGAAGAAAGAATGCAATTACAGAATCACAAGCTGTGAAAAAATTTGTCAACGCCGACTACATGAAAAATCTGCAATTACTTTTTGGGCAACCCAATAGTTAACTTTCATTATGGTTATGTTATTTTGTACTTGGATTTTCTTTATTTTCCCCTGACAATGTATTTATGGTTGTTTGTCTTGATACTACAATTAAAACTTTTTTTTTATTAAAATGTTTCCTTTGTTGTGGTTAAATTTGATGTGCTAATGGGAAATCCAACAATTTTAAGTAATTTCGTAGCACTTGTAGTTCATGAAACAAAAGACTTAACACACAAACTTCATACTAACATGAGTGTTATGCATTTTCACAAAAGACTTAAGACACAAACTTCTTTACATTGTCATAATTGTTATATATATGAACACAAAAGACTTAAGACACAAACTTTACATTGTCAGGACAGTTATGGAGTTTTTCAAAAGACTTAAGACACAAACATTACATGGTCCAGAGAGTAATACAAAAGACTTAAGACACAAACTTCGTATTGCCAGGACTGTTATGGAGTTTTTTTTTCAAAAGACTTAAGACACAAACATCACATGGTCCTGAGAGTTTTATATAAACACAAAAGACTTAAGACACAATCTTCGTATTGTCAGGACTGTTATGGAGTTTTTCAAAAGACTTAAGACACAAACTTTACATTCTAATATCTTCAATCATTTTACACAGAAATTTCTTTTCAAATTGTTTTTTTTTTGTTGTTGTTGTTGATTTTCTTCTTTACATTTACATGCATTTCACTTAAACATCCTTGCTTACCTTAATGCTAGAAATCTTGAGCCCGGTGACAGCTGTTCGGCCGAGGACGCGCATACTTCTAATGGCGCGCTGACAGTACAAAACGCTCGCATGCTGCATCGTTATTTGAATGCAACACAATCGTTGGAAATATTTGTCTACAAATAGAAATCAGAAAAAAAACGAAAAGAAAAATTAAAAGAAATTAAGAAAAATCTTTTTAACATCAAATTAGAGAAAAGCGTTAAAAAAGCTACAAAAACTAAATGGAATGCTATTAATAATAATCCAACTGAAAGGTAAAGGCAGAGTGGGGAAATGGTAAAATTCAATCTTTTACTATGTGTTCTTGTTGTTGTAACTTTTGATTTTTGGGAGTTTATAAACGCCTATAAATAACTCTCAGCGTAGCTTTTTGAAAATTAAGTAGCTTAAAATTCCTTTAATTCAAACTCCACCTTCTCCACCAATTCACTCGCTCACACACACACACACACACACACACACACACACACAGAGGCATAGACGAACACAACACAGCGCGCATACCTTTTTTGGGGGGGGTTTTGGAATTTGTGTTTTTTTTTATTAGCTACAATATTATCACACAATACAAACCCCCATTCGAAATAAATTATAATACTTTACTGTGCTATAAAACAAGGTATGGATAAAATTTTCACCAATTCAAGTTTCTAATGCCCCAACTGTTGGCCCCAAGACCAAAGACATATTGATAGGACAGATAAATGGATGGCTGCATAGACCGAAAGACAGATGGACGGACATATCGAAAAGCTGCCTCCCTCCCTCTGGTAATAAAATAAAGAAAGTTCCCTGCGAACTTGACATCTAAACAAATTGCCTGGTGGGATTTATGCATAAATTAAAATCACCAAAAAAAAAGTCTAAAGATTATTGGGTGAGCTACACCAGAGAGAGAGGGGGAGGGAGAGTGAGAGGTAGAGGGGGGAAAATAAACAAGTCAACAACAAATTAACAAATATATCTATAACATTTAAAACAAAAATAAAGCTACTGTTGTAAAGTGGCGTTATTGATCAAATGCCACAAAATTAAACCTGCAGTGACAAACACACACACACACACACACACATTACCACCAACCGGCAACCCAATGTGGCGTGCCCTGTTAAATATTTCAACATTTTTCGTAGTTTTTTTTTTTTTGTTTTTCTTCTCCAAGATTAAACTATGGCTTAAGTTTTCTGTGTGTTTTCTATGCGTGGAGCTTGACATTATCATCTGCCCCATTAATATTCATGTCTGGTGTTTGGAGATAACCATAGAAGTAATAGAAGAAAAAAGCACACACTACACGTCCATCTGTTTGTGTGTCTTTTGTGGGCTGAAGTGTTGGTCTTTTGTTGGTAATTTTTACTTCATACAGAAATTTTTCTCTATAATCAATCAATATTGGAATGACATAAATTATATTCGATCCCTGCCAACGAGGGGCCTGCTGGGCAGCTGGAGGAGGAGCAGCGGCAGTGGTAGAATTATAGGTTTCGATTAAATTTCAATCACTCATTTCATTGGACATTTCTCAAATATTTATGTAAATGTGTTTGTTCGATTGTTTCGCTAGTTGGGGCAGGGTTATCGATTTGTGAGCTTTTAATGGCCCATCGATGACAACGACAATGATGGCAACGTTTCGACCATGTCTATGACGATGATGGCGACTTTCACAATTACTTTGCGCTTTATGGCGTGTGATGGAAATTTTCCGTATCCATCTGTTAAAGGCATTGAATTTGAATTTACAATTCGAAAAAAAAACCCAAAACGCCAACAAAAACAATAAGAACCAGGTAGTGTCATCTATTAATCATTGCTTGAACATAAAAGTGTGGACGTGTGGACAACAACCAGCTTAGGGTTATTAATGGGTCAAAAGGTAATTTTGCCTAGCGGTTTTGCTGAGGTGTGATATGGAAATGGGTCTATAAAATTTGTTTTTTTTTTTCGGGAAATGCCAATTGGCTGATATACTCATATATATTGGGTTGCCCAAAAAGAAATTGCTGATTTTTTAAAAGAAAGTAAATGCATTTTTAAAAAAGCTTAGAATGAACTTTAATGAAATATACTTTTTTTACACTTTTTTTCTAAAGCAAGCTAAAAGTAACAGCTGATAACTGACAGAACAAAGAATCCAATTACAGAGTCACAAGCTGTGAAAAAATTTGTCAACGTCGACTATATGAAAAATCCGCAATTACTTTTTGGGCAACCCAATATTATATAGGAAGTATGTAGCACTTTAATAAGGTTATATGGATAAATTAGAGCCTATAATAGGCTTTCAAAAGCAAAAAAGGGAAAATTTTAAAATTTCCCTCAGTCCGAGTCATATTTGTCATTCTTTCTGTGGTCAAAAATCTAAAGGGAGTGTTTACCACGAAATTTATATACCTTACACCTCAACTTTGTTACAGGATACAATAACTTTGTGCAACCTTTAACCACGCCAAGAAATTTAAGAGTTCGACCCATTGTTAAGGGTATCGATCGGTTTAGAATGTCTACCTCATTCGATTTAGCCATGTATGTCCATCTGTCTGTCCAAGCACTGTTTAAATCAAGGAATAGGTCGCTTTTATTATCCGATTGCCATAAAATTTTGCATATGTCCATTTTTTGGTCCAAGGAATGTCGCTATTTATAGATAGATCTTTCTATTTCTCCCTATATATCTATTGGGTTGCCCAAAAAGTAATTGCGGAATTTTCATATAGTCGGCGTTGACAAATTTTTTCACAGCTTGTGACTCTGTAATTGCATTCTTTCTTCTGTCGGTTATCATCTGTTACTTTTAGCTTGCTTTAGAAAAAAAAAATGTAAAAAAAGTATATTTGATTAAAGTTCATTCTAAGTTTTATAAAAAATGCATTTACTTTTTAAAAAATCCGCAATTACTTTTTGGGCAACCCAATATCTTCTGGCATAAGCTTAACTGGTTGTAGCAGCCACAGTTTTAGTCCGTGATGTCACGGTCATTTATGCGCAGACGAACAAGATCAGTGCTTGGCATTCACCGAGTAGACACTCAGAAGAGCATGGATAGTTTTTCCAGGGATGCATATACGTGTGGGCGTGCTCTTGTAATATCGAATTTCTTCTTATGTTTCACTCAATTCACACTTTTTCTTTATTACAATATTTCAACCACACTTCTTTTTATACCCTTCACCATAGGATAGGGATATACTAACATCGTCATTCCGTTTGTAACAAATCGAAATATTGGTCTAAGACCGCATAAAGTATAGATTTTCTTCATCGTCATGACATTTTAAGTCGATCTAGGCATGTCCGTCCGTTCGAAGGAGTAAAGCTAGGCGCTTGAAATGTTCACAAATCCTTCTTGCTAATGTAGGTCGGTTGGGATTGTAATTGAGCCATATCGGTCCATATTTAGATATGGATATATCCGATATAAACCGATTTCCCGATTATGCATCTTGAATCTATAAAGAGCGCAATTCTTATACGATTTGGCTGAAATTTAGTACTAAAGGGTAATTTTTTAAGAGCTAAAGGAGAATTTTTAGAAAAAAAAAACCCATAAAATTTAGAAAAATCCAAATCCACCATCCCACAAATCGCCCCAAAATGTGACTTTTTCTGAATGCATTGGTAAATGCAAATTTTGCCCATGAACATTCCACTAAGAAACAGAGGCAAACTTCTCACATATCAATAAGTGCAGTCCGATTCAAGTTTTAAGCTCAATGATAAGGGGCCTCCTTTTTATAGCCGAGTCCGAACGGCTTGCCGCAGTGCGACACCTCTTTGGAGGGAAATTTTACATGGCATAGTACCTCACAAATGTTGTCAGCATTAGAATTTTTGTCCGATTTGGCTGAAAATTGTCATCCGGCGTTATGTTAAGACTTCAAGCTGCTATGCCAAGTGTGGTCCAAATCGGTTTATAACCTGATATAGCTCCCATATAAACCGATCTCCCGATTTGAATTCTTAAGCCCTTACAAGCCGGAATATTTGTCCGATTTGGCTGAAATTCTGCTTGTGGTGGTCTGTTATGACTTCCAACAACTGTGCCAAGTACAGTCCAAATCGGTCTATTATAGCTCCCACATAAACTGATCTCCCGAATTGACTTCTTGAGCCCTTACAAGCCGATTTTTATTCGATTTGGCTGAATTTTGCATGTGATGTTCTGTTACGACTTCCAACAACTGTGTCAAATACGGCCAACATCGGTCTATAACCTGATATAGCTCCCATGTAAACCGGTCTCTCGCTCATCCTTGTTCGGTTCCTAGAAACTTTGAGTTTAGCTGGTTTGACAGTAGTTAGGTACGTAGAATAAAATTATGCCCTACAACTAAATTTATTTTGTATAGATTTTTAGCAGAATCCATGGTGGTGGATTCCAACATTCGACCCGGCCGAACTTATCACGCTATTACTTGTTATACCCTCCACCATAGGATGGGGGGTATACTAATTTCGTCATTCTGTTTGTAACTACTCGAAATATTCGTCTCAGACCCCATAAAGTATAAATATTCTTGATCGTCGCCACATTTTATGTCGATCTAGCCATGTCCGTTCGTCCGTCTGTCGAAATCACGCTAACTTCCGAAGGAGTAAAGCTAGCCGCTTGAAATTTTTCACAAATAATTTTTATTAGTGTAGGTCGGTTGGTATTGTAAATGGGCCATATCGGTCCATGTTTTGATATAGCTGCCATATAAACCGATCTTGGGTCTTGATTTCTTGAGCCTCTAGAGGGCGCAATTCTTATCCGATTTGAATGAATTTTAGCACGACGTGTTTTTTTATGATATCCAACAACTGTGCCAAGTATGGTTCAAATCGGTTCATAACCTGATATAGCTGCCATATAAACCGATCTTGGGTCCTGACTTCTTGAGCATCTAGAGGGCGCAATTCTGTTCCGATTTGAATGAATTTTAGCACGAAGTATTCGATTATAATATCCAACAAATGTGCTAAGTATGGTTCAAATCGGTCCATAACCTGATATAGCTGCCATATCAACCGATCTTGGGTCTTGACTTCTTGAGCCTCTAGAGGGCGCAATTCTTATCCGATTAGAATGAAATTTTGCACCAAGTGTTTTGTTATGATATTCAACAACTGTGCCAATTATGGTTCAAATCGGTTCATAACTTGATATAGCTGCCATATAAACCGATCTGGGATCTTGACTTCTTGAGCCTCTAGAGGTCGCAATTATTATCCGATTTTATTGAATTTTAGCACGAAGTATTTTGCAATGATATCCAACAACTGTGCCAAATATGGTTTAAATCGGTCCATAACCTGATATAGCTGTCATATAAACCGATCTTGGGTCTTGACTTCTTGAGCTTCTAGAGGGCACAATTCTCATCTGATTGGAATGAAATTTTCCACGACGTATTTTGTTATGATATCCAACAACTGTGCTAAGTATGGTTCAAATCGGTCCATAACCTGATATAGCTGCCATATAAACCGATCTTGGGTCTTGACTTCTTAAGCCTCTAGAGGGCGCAATTCTCTTCCGATTTGAATGAATTTTAGCACGAAGTATTTTGTTATGATATCCAACAACTGTGCCAAGTATGATTCAAATCGGTTCATAACCCGATATAGCTGTCATATAAACCGATCTTGGGTCTTGACTTCTTGAGCCTCTAGAGGTCGCAATTCTTATCCGATTTGAATGAAGTTTTGCAAGAAGTATTTTGTTGTAATATCCAACAACTGTGCTAAGCATGGTTCAAATCGGTCTATAACCCGATAAAGCTGCCATATAAACCAATCTGGGATCTTGACTTCTTGAGCCTTTAGAGGTCGCAATTATTATCCGATTTACCTGAAATTTTGTACGTCGGATCCTCTTATGACCATCAACATACGTGTTTATTATGGTCTGAATCGGTCTATAGCCCGATACAGCTCCCATATAAATCGATCTCTCTATTTAACTTCTTGAGCCCCCAAAGGGCGCAATTCTTATTCGATTGGCTGACATTTAACACAGGTCTCCAACATATAATTGTAGTCTAAACCGGATCATATCTCGATATCGCTCTAATAGCAGAGCAAATCTTTTCTTATATCATTTTTTGTCTAGGAAAAGATGCCGGGAAAAGAACTCGACAAATGCGCTCCATGGTGGAGGGTATATAAGATTCGGCCCGGCCGAACTGAGCACGCTTTTACTTGTTTTATATGATTTTAAGGCAACACTTTATACAAATTGTATACAACAAGTCAGCACTTGACTTATGATTGATTTATGATTGTTCTTCAACGTAAAATGTAAATTTACATTTTTTGCTGCTTAAACTATTTTAAATGCTATAATAATAACCATTAGAATATCTATCACCTTGCCTTAAAAACTTTAAGACTTGTTGTGCAAATTCTTATACCATACTCTTTAATTATTTTATTATTTTTTTTTGTTTTTAATTCAACCAATAATTATAATTTCATATATGGACACTAAAATGGACTTAAATGGGATGTATTAATACTGGCACTGGTATGGCATAGTCTACAAGCTTAACTGAACATTTAATCAACTTTAAATAAAAAATTATTAAGCAAAAAAAAAAGTATTTATATACTCGCTCATTTGCATGAAAACTTCAATCACACCCATTGAGAGTGACAATCGTGTAACTGAAAGGGGAGGATGAAATGAATATAAAAAAAAAAAAAAAAAAAAAAACAAAGTGATTATAAATATTTATCATCGTCATTGCCATATGAGGCCATTCAGAATGGGGTAATCTGCATAAAATTGTAGTAGTATTTAAACAGCGATTAAGTTAATCTGCTTTAATTGAAAGTGCACTCAGTAAATGGAAACTGGGAGAAAATTATACATTATACTTCAGATATTACTGTGGGGTATTGGATATTTTATGCATATTTTCAGCATCAACCATGGATGAATGGAGGGGTATACTTTTCTATAGTTCCAATTATACGGTGATCTGTCACTTTTGGTGCTATGGGTTCTGGGCGGGGTTTGTGGGTTCGATTTCCTCTAAAGCCTTTAGTTTGTTCATTATACCCTACACCACTACTGAGGTATAGGGTATTATGACGTAGTGCATTTGTTGGTAACACCCAGAAGGAAGAGAGATAGACCCATTGATAAGTATACCAATCGACTCATGTTCACTTTCAGATTCGATTTAGCTATGTCCGTCTGTCTGTCCATGTTTATATGTGTACAAAGTACAGATCGCAGTTTTCATCCGATCGTCTCAAAATTTAGTAAGGGCAGGTTTTTCGTCCTAAAGACGAAGCCTACTGAAATTGGATTTGGTTCAGATTTAGATATATCTCTCATATATATGTTCGTCCGATTTTTAGTAAAAATGGAATAAAATGGTCATTTGTTAATCGATTCTCTAGAAATTTGGCAGAAAGAAATTTGACTTTCGACATTACTTGTGAATTTCATGGAAATCGGTTCAGATTTAGATATAGCTCCCCTTTATGTATATCCCCCGATTTTGACTTTCTAGAGTTACAGAAAACGCATTTATTGACCAATCTTGCCAAAATTTTGCACAACTCCTTCCTCCGTGATTACTACAATATCTGAGAAGTTTGCTCGAAATCGGCTCAGATTTAGATATAGCTCCCATATATATGTTCATCTGAATTTGAGAAATATTGCAATAAAGTGCTCATCTGTTAACCGATTCTCTCGCAATTTGGCAGGAAGGATTTGCTTATGACTTTCGGCATTACTAATGAATTTCATAGAAATGGGTGAAAATAGGGTACTACATTTTTTGATATTTGAAGGGGGGGCGGACCCTTCCTCTTACACAAATTTTCAGAAACGCCAGATCTCGGAGATGAGTGGAGCCATTTAAGCGAAATTTTGTGTGCTCTCTTATGGTAACCTACCAAAAATTTGGTATCCAAATTTCGGATGGGGTACCTAGGGGGGCCGCCCCACCCAAAAACCTACCAAACATATATTTAGACTAATCACGACAATATGGGACTCAAATGAAAGGTATTTAGGATAAGAAAACGTATCTGATATCCAAATGTGGGACCATGTTTCTGGGGGACCACCCCAACCCCCAAAACACCCCTAAATCGGGCATATTTACCGACCATGGCAATATGTAACTCAAATGAAAGGTATTTGCGAGTAGAATACGAATCTGATATCCAAATGTGGGACTATGTTTCTGGGGGTCCACCCTTCCCCAAAAAACCCCCCAAGCAGGACTTATTTACTGACCATATAAATATGGGACTCAAATGAAAGGTATTTGCGAGTAGAATACGAATCTGATATCCAAATGTGGGACCAAGAGTTTGGGGGGCCGCCTCTCACCAAAAACATCCCCCAAAGGGGACAAATTTACGACCATAGCAATATGGGGCTCAAATGAAAGGTCTTTGGGAGTAAAGCACGAATTTGATATCAATATTAGGGAAAAGTGTCTACGGGTCCACGCCACCCCCACAACACCACATAAATAGGAAGTCTTGGGTTGCCCAAAAAGTAATTGCGGATTTTAAAAGAAAGTAAATGCATTTTTAATAAAACTTGGAATGAACTTTAATCAAATATACTCTTTTTACACTTTTTTTTCTAAAGCAAGCTAAGAGCAACAGCTGATAAATGACAGAAGAAAGAATGCAATTACAGAGTCACAAGCTGTGAAAAAAATTGTCAACAACGACTATATGAAAAATCCGCAATTACTTTTTGGGCAACCTCACTATTGCAATATGAGGCTCAAATAAGAGGAACACGAATCCGATATACATGATCAAGGCCAACTCACAGAGTGGCCGCCCATTCCCCAAAACACCCCCAAGCCGGTCATGTTTACCGACTATGGAAATATGGGACTCAAATTTAAGGTATGTGGGAGTGGACCACGTATCTGAGATCAACATTAGGGGCCAACTGTCTAGCGGACGTCCCACCACCAAAACAACCCCCAAATAAGACGTATTTGCTCACCAAGACAATTTGGGTCTTAAAGAGAGTGGAACTAAATATTCATAGTTTTTAGGGCCAATACCTCAAACTGGACATATTTGCTGACTTTTGCCATAAGGAGTTTAAATGAGATTAGAAAACGAATTTGATATCCAATTTTGTGGGCAATGGCAATATGGGGTTTCAAATAAATGATGTATAGATATATGAGAATAGAGCACGTTGCTGATATATTTTCCGGGCTTAGTGTTTGGGGGACCACCCCAATCCCCAAAACACCCCTAAATCGGGCATATTTACCGACCATGTCAATGTGAAGCTTAAATGAAAGGTATTGGGGGGGTAGAGCAAGAATAGGTACCCATTTTCGGGAGCAATTTTCTGAGGGTCTACCCCTTTCCCAAAATACCCCACAAACAGCAATTTTTATTGACCATCGCAATATGGGGCTCAAATAAAGGTATTTGGAAGTAGAATTGAGAATTTTATATCCAAATGTAGGACCATGTATTTAGCCCATCATCCCTTTCCCAAAATACCCTCAAAGGGAGAAAATTGTTCGACCATGCCAATATGTGGCTAAAATGATAGGTATTTGAGATTAGAAAACTAATTTGATAACCCAATTTGGTTATCAAACCCCAAGGTCAATATGGGGTTTAAATAAATGGTGTTTCAGAGAGGAGCACGATGCTGATATTTTTCAGGGCCAAGTGTCCCCCGAAAACACCTCTAAATCAGACATCATGAGAATATCGTGCTGAAATAAAGTATTGGGTTGCCCAAAAAGTAATTGCGGATTTTTCATATAGTCGGCGTTGACAAATTTTTTCACAGCTTGTGACTCTGTAATTGCATTCTTTCTTCTGTCAGTTATCAGCTGTTACTTTTAGCTTGCTTTAGAAAAAAAGTGTAAAAAAAGTATATTTGATTAAAGTTCATTCTAAGCTTTATTAAAAATGCATTTACTTTCTTTTAAAAAATCCGCAATTACTTTCTGGGCAACCCAATATTTTAAGAATGGAGTACACCTTACATCCAAACTTAAATTCGTAGACCAATAAGGATCATGTGGAATTCAGATAAAGGCTCTTATATTGTTAAACTGTTAGTCAAGTTAGCATGGTATATCATTAAAAGATCTTTAATTGACGAAAATAAATATTCCAAGGAAACTTTTAATCCATATAAAGTAAAAGACGGCGCAGCGGAGCGGGCCAGCTAGTAAAACATAAAACATCATCAACAACATCATCATGTCCATAGTGACATTGGACAGATTAATATTCACAACCTCTTTTCAACCTAACCTAACTAAAGGAAATTATGGCTGTTATACATGAAAATCTGGATGGTTCAACGGTGGAAAGTTAAAGGCATCTTCCTTCTTCGAAAACCTAAAAATGAGCCTGATTGCAGAGTACCACTTAAACCTTACCTAACATGGAAATAGCAATCGTAACACCCACCACTAGGTAAGTATGCATTCCTTAAGGCCTGATTTTTCGATTGTGCCATCGTTGTCGAGGTTGGCCTTAAGTCGATTTGACTATTTGCTCTCTATTGTCTATATATGCTGCATATGCTATTGTTGTTGTTGTTTTTGTTGTCGGTTTTGTTGATATTACCATTGAATGTCATTGGTGCTGTTTATATTTTCGTTGAGGTGTGTAATTGTTTATTTATTGTCATTGTTGAGTTATGTATGCTCAATTGATGTTTTCATTGCTGTTGTTGTTGTTGTTGTGGGCTGTCGCTTGTGTGTGTGTGTGTGTATGAGCAGTGCCTTAAAACGTAATAAGGTCAGTAAAAGTTTTTGTTATTTTTCTTCTCCTTCCTTCTCCTTCTTGTTGTTATCTGTGGTAGTAGTCTTTCCTCAATTTTGTTGTGTTTCAATATTTTCCTTTTTTATTTCTTGTATGTTTTATTTGCTGTTTATTGTTTATATCATCATTCCATTACGGCGGCTTACTTTTTTTTTTTTGAATAGGTCTGTTCACATGCATCGCCTTTATGGGTATATTAAACACTCGCTCACGTATGTGAATGACAACAAAGAAAACAACAATTGGCAACAGCACTTGCCAAAGGTGATTATTTGTTAACACCTTTGCCGTAACGATTATGACCATCATTGAACCCTGCATGAGTACTGCTCCAAAAAAATAATTGAGCCATTGAAATAGGCGAAGGTGTTGTAGTTTTTAGAGAGATAAAAGCAATTTATGTCAAAGGGAGTGTGCGTAAAAAAAAGTATTTTGTAAACGAAAAAAATTCGACGGGGCCGAATCTAAGAAGCCCACCATTATTAATTCTGGTTAAAAACTTCTACATATCAAATAGCACAACAAGCCAAATTGAGGAGCTGGGAGCCAAATATTGGAGCTGTATCCAAATTTGAACCAATATGTTCCAATTGCGATCCCCAACGACCTACATCAACAAGAAATTTCTTTGTACGTTCGACCGCTATCGTGATTTCCAAAGACGGACGGAAGGATGGACATGGCTAGATCGACTAAAAATGTCAAGACGATCAAAAATATATACTTTATGGCGTCGCAGATCAATGTTTTGAGGTGTGACAAACGGAATGACTAGATTAGTATACTCCCCCACCCTATGGATTATAAACTCGCCTTTTAAGGGCCCAATGACTTTAATCGGAAGATCAATATATATGGCTGCCATATCTAAATATGGACCCATCTGAATGATATAGGGTTAGGATGTCGAAAAGGCTAGTATGTATATCTCACTGTGCCAAATTTCATCGAAATTGAGTATTAAACAATGGTTTTATAGGGGCAAGAACTTAAATCGGGAGATCGGTATATATGGTAATTATATCCAAATATAACCCGATCTAGACAATACTCAGTACCAATGTCAAGTTGCCTAACGCAGTTCACTGTACAAAATTTCAGCGATATCGGGTAGGCTCAAGACCTTAAATCGGGAGATCGGTTTATATGAAACCATCAGTACCAAATTTCAGCAAAATCGGGTAATAAACTATGCTTTTATGGGCACAATAACTTAAATCGGGTCATCGGTATATATGGCAATTATATCCAAATATAGCCCCATTTTGACTATACTCAGTACTAATGTAAATTTGCCTAAAACAGCTCACTGTGCCAAATTTCAGAGAAATCGTGTAATAAATCCACCTTATGTAGGCTCAAGACCTTAAATCGGCAGATCGGTATATATGAAACCATCTTCACTGATGACAGAGGTCTTATCCTCAACAAACACAACATTTGTCAGTCAATCCTCTCTTCCCGCAAATTGAATCATAAAGATCCTATTTTGAATTGTTCTCGGTACCAGTTAGTCAGAGAACTTTCTTAGTTGACACTTTGCATCAAAAATGTCCAGAATATTACTAGGGCAGCACGTGATTTCCGTCAGCATTCAAGCTCTCTCAGCCTAAGAGGGATCTTGGTGAAACCGTTCCGAATATAGAGTTCAATGGGTTGTAAATACTGATGACAGAGGTCATATCCCCAACAAATATAAGATCTGTTAGTCAATTCTCTCTTCCGGCAAACTGAATTAAAAAGGCCCAATTTTGAATTAGTCTCGATATCAGTTTCTTAGTTGATTTTTTGCATCCAAAATGCCCAGACTATGGGCAGCTCCCGATTTCCGTCAGCATCCAAGCTCCCTCAGCCTAAGGGAGATCTTGGTGACACCGTTCCGAATATAGAATTCAATGGGTTGTATTTTTTGGGCAACCCAATATATACGGCGTAGCGTTATTTCGCCCAAACGACTAATGTCATATTGCCCAATGTTATTTTTGATTTGCACACTTTTGGACGATATGACCGTCTTTTGGGCACTATGACATTTTATGAAAATGATTTTGGACCTTTAACGAAAAAAAAATATGACGTATTATTCAACCAAACAAAAAAATGCTTAATGTCATAAGACCCAATGGCGTAAAACCCAAATGAATAGATGACATAAAACCCAAAGAAATGTGGGCCACATGACACATTTTTTAATGTATTTTCTAAAAAAAAATCTAAAAATAACATAACATAAAACTTGAGCCCAGCCGGGGTCCAATAGAAAAATAAAGTCAACAAATTTCCAAATAAAAATCCTCTCTGCTTTCTAAAGAGGGGAAAATTAAGCGGCCTTTGAACGGGATAACAATGTTCTCCTCTCTCATAGGTCCAACATAAAAAAGTAAAAATTTTTCTAAATAAAAATGCCTTTCGCATTCCAAAGCGGGGGAAATTTACCGGTGGTTGGCCTGTCTTTAGATTTTCTCCTCTTTTATAGGTCCAGCAGTAAACTAAAGTCAAAAATGTTCGAAATAACGCCATGCCTGTATATACAGCATCATCTTTAAGCCGCGGTGGGGATTTCAACGTTCCTGTAGTTCCAACGAAGGTCAGTCTTTACACCTTCTTGAATGCCCTGGTTCGAGATTATCCTGACTACATCCTACCACCATACTAGCGCCCTATACGTAGGGACTGGTTTCACAATGGCTGTGTACATTCAGTAAATCATCTTCGGGTTAACTTTCCATTTCCTACCGAACATTCTCCTGCCTTCCAGCAATTTTCCTCCGTAATTCACTTCCAGAACAGCATTCTTGGGTTAGTCTTCAACCCATTTCTCGCAGCCCATCCCGTTAGTCTTCTCAGTGAATTGTCCATGATCACAAAGATCATCGATAAACTTGCCCCAAATCAGTTGCACGACATTGTCCGTATATTCGAAAAATTACGCGCTATTCTTCTTGAGATCTACTAGGATTTCGTTTATCATAAGGTTTTAGAGAATAGCAGATGAGCTTGTATATGATGGCAAACTTTACACATTTCTGGCTTATTGCCCACTGTCAATTGTTGGCTTAAGAAGTCTCCCATGATGATTTCATCAGGCTTTCTCAGTTAAAAATGAATAACATTCTTTTGTTGACACCAGATACCAAAAATTATCATAATGCTTATTTATTGAACTAGTTCAATTGAAAACGTTACTGAAGTGAAACAACTGACTTTGTTTACATCAGCGAATACTTTGCATTCACCAGTTTAGTTACATTAGTTATTCTATCATCTAAATCAACTTAATTGCTCAATAAGCTCGCGAATGAACTAGTTCCATTGAATAAGTCACTAAAGTGAATTAACTGAACTAGTTGAGATCACTGAATACTTTTCATTCAAGAGTTAAGTCACATCAGTTGATTATTTTAATTTACCAGCCAAGTTAATTTAATTGCTCAGTAAATGGAGAGATTGTGATATTGTTGCCACTAAATTCCCCATGAACATTCCATTAAGCAGAACTTTTATTAATTATTAAGACTTTTATTAATTTTTAACAACTAAAAACTTATAACCTAAATAAAATCGTGCGAATATCATGATTTATTATGAAATCACTGCTCTATTAAGCCATAATGTATCTTTTTTGTGATGATAACTGTTGATAGAGATAAAAACAGCTTACTGAACGAAATGAACTAGTGAACTAACTGAACGAGCTAGCTCAGCAAAACAAAAAAAATTTAAAACATTGTAAAGGCCTGCAGACAATTTTTAATTGTTGTTAAATAAAAGTCTGGAAGCCAACACAGTGGTGCAAAGTAAACCATGTCCGTCTATCGAGCCAAACTTGTAGGTTTAAACCCCAAGGAGAACATCAAACAAATATTTGGTTGAAGGGATATTTGGAAGAAAGGGGATAACCTCGCTAATGCTGGTGAGATTTGTGAGGCAATTAAAAGAGGTCCGTTATGATTGAGCTAAAACTTTAATCGGACTGCTCTCATTGTAAGAACGAGGCATCCTCCGATCCTTAGAGGAATGTTCTAGGGAGGCAAAAAGAAAAAAAGAAAATGGATTTTTTTTAACTTAAGATAGAATTGCTCCCTGTATATATTCAAGATGTAACATTCAATTCGGTTTATATTGGAGCTATAACAAGTTACGGATCGACTCAGACCAAACTCGATGAGTTATAAACGGAAAGGCGAATACTAATTTCAACATCCCATGGTGTAGTGTATAAAAATCTACTCTCGGCGTCTGGCAGCTGTATATCCTAGAGACATTTTAAGAAAACGGAACGCACTAACTTGTACCTCAAAGTTTCAAAACTTTAAATCATTTTCTAACAAAAAATCTTCGTGGAATAATAAAAAATAACAGTTTTTTAGAATCAATTTTGTGCAATTAACTGCCCCAAATAGTGGTAACATAAAACACCAGCAGTCAAAGCGAAATAATCCACGAATACATAAAAGGAAAAAAATATTAAACATAAAAAGTTTAATATCTATGCATGCATTTCTACAAATTTATCATCATTAAAGAACACATTTATAGCTTCTAGATACCACAATCTCATACCCTCTCATTGAATAGCGTATACAACCAAATTAGATCTTGAAATCCCCATCACAAGCCATTAAGTTTGCTTGTAACTCTTTGTTTGGATTCTTCGAATTAAATTTTAATGGTGGCTGGGGGGATTTATTTATGTTCCATATGTTCGTTTGTGGTGTATTTTCGTTTTTGAGTCTTTAACATTTTATTATTACTTAGTTATTATCAAAAGTGATCGTAAATGATTGGCGATAATAATGAAAGTGTACCGTAAAAAAGCCATCAATATTAATTAAAAATACAAGAAAAGTTGGGGAATAGTTATAGTTGGGGATGGTAGAAGAAGTACATGAAAGATGATTTTTGGTTTCTGTGTATTTTTTTTTGTTATTTTTAATTAACATAACTGTCCAAAAAACAAAATTCTATAATAATCGTATAAAACTTTTAACTATCCAAAGAAAAAAGCATTTAAACTTTTATGTTACTAAGTGGCAGCTTAGGATGTCCTAAATTAATCTGAAATTTGTTGATTACATTAAAGATCTAAAACTTCTCATAGTCATGTTCGTCCATAACACTGAATCTGACATTCAGTGTTATGGACGAACATGACTATAATGACGAACATGACTGTAAGAATCCTGGCGAAAACATCAAACAAGAATTATCTTATCTGGGATGTTGGGCCCTTTACCAACGCTTGTGTTTTTGTCAACCCTTCAGTCATGTGGAACTACTCCACAAAGAGGTGGTGATCAGCGGCACACCTTTCAGACTTGACTTGATTTAAGCTCACAATAAACCGATTGTTACCCGTAATAGTTTTTCTTGAAGGTTTTCGCAGTTCAGTGTGGATAAAATTCTTCTGGTTACACCAGATACCGAAAATTATCTTACTGTCTATTTGGTCTCTGCGTTGTTTAGCTTGCAAATGAACTAGTTCAACTGAAAAAGTCACTAAAGTGAAAGAACAGACTTTGTTAACATCAGTGAATACTTTGCATTCACTAGTTTAGATTAGTCGATCTTTCTCATTTATCAGCTAAGTCAACTAAATGTTCAATAACCACGCAAATGAACTAGTTCAACTGAAAAAGTCACTAAAGTGAAAGAACAGACGTTGTTTACATCAGTGAATACTTTGCTTTCACCAGTTTAGTTACATTAGTCGATCTTTCTCATTTATCAGCTAAGTCAACTAAAATGTTCAATAACCACACGAATGAACTAGTTCAATAGAATAAGTCACAGAAGTGAAAGAACTGAACAGTTTATGAAACTTGATAACTACTTAAGATGTTCTTAACCTGGACTTCTCTGAGCACATGAATGATCTACAATTCCTCGTGGTTATGTCCGTCTATGACACCGAAGGCCAGGGTTAGAATTCTAGCCAGAACATTCGATTTGGACCAAATTCGATGCGGACATTGAATGGTCTAATAAGTACAACTCATTGTTCAATTTTGTAGAACAAAATATTGGTCTTTTTGGTAGCTATATCCAAATATAGACGAAAAGTCTAACATAAGTCAAATTTCAGCGAAATAGGATTATAAATGCGCATTTTATGGGCACAAGGCTTTAAATCGAGAGATCGGTCTATATGGCAGCTATATCCAAATCAGAATCGATCTGGGCCAAATTGAAGAGTAATGTGGAAGAGCCTAACAAAAATCACAGTCCCAAATTTCGGCGACATTGGGCAATAAATGAGCCTATTATGGGCCCAAAACCTTAAATCGAGAGATCGGTCTATATGGCAGCTATATCCAAATCTGGACCGATCTGGGCCAAATTGAAGAAGGATGTCGAACGCTCTAACACAACTTATAGTCCCAAATTTCGCCGACATCGGACAATAAATGCGCCTTTTATGGGCCCAAAACCTTAAATCGAGAGTTCGGTCTATATGGCAGCTATATCCAAATCTGGACCGAGCTGAGCCAAAATGAAAAATAATGTTTTAGGGCTTAACACAACTCACTGTCCCAAATTTTGGAGAAATCGGGCAATAAATGTACCTTTTATGGGCCCAAGACTTTAAATCGTGAGATCGGTCTATATGGTAGCTATATCCAAAGCTGGACCGATCTGGGCCAATTTTAAGAATGATATCGAAGGGCCTAACACAACTCACTGTACTATGCCTTGTAAAACTTCTCTCCAAAGAGGTGTCGCACGCCGTTTGGACCCGGCTATAAAAAGAAGGCCCCTTATCATTGAGCTGAAAACTGCACTCATTGATATGTGAGAAGTTTGTCCCTGTTCATGGGCAAAATTTGCAAATTTTTGCAAACGGAATGACAAAATGAATATACCCCCATCCGTCGGTGGTGGATATAAAAATGATCAAATCAGCGGTGATGATTCCTTGACTAAAGCTAGTAACCTTCGTGAAACTTTCTGACTTTTTTGGAACTACTCTACAAAGAGGTGTTCGATCAGCGACGCACATCTCAGACTTGACTTTGAAGAGGAGGTCGGTTATCATTAAGCTAAAACATAAAGACGGACAGCACTCATTGGTAAGACTAAAGTCTCCCTCCTCAATATGGCTGATATTTCAATATAAGAGTAATTTTTCTGCGGTATATTGCACAGTGGTTCAGAATAAAAAAAAAATTGAGCGAAAAATCCAATCAGATGAGGTTTTCGTAGATTAGTTCAGGCGTTGTGCTGTAGCTCAATGTGGCCCAAGCCCAAAAGGCACTTGCTTTGACATTCAAAGAAGTGCCCAACAAAAAGAGTTTGGCAAGGTTGATGATTAGTTTGCATCGGAATAGTGGAAAGTAAGACTTTCTTCTCTTTTACTGCACTAAGGAGAGTTTGAGGACTTATTGAGCCCTGCTGCTCTACACCGTACTCAATAGTCGATTGGTATGTAGAGCACCTTAATCAATTTGACAAAGGTGTTGATGAAGATACATGGAGTATTAGAAATCGCGATCCACCATGCCAGTCAAAGTGTTTTGAGTAACAACACACACTAGCTCAACTTTTATAAGTTCTTCATTAAGCTATTCTTTGAATATATGACTGATATTTCAATATAAGAGTAATTTTTCTGCGGTATATTGCACAGTGGTTCAGAATAAAAAAAAATTGGGCGAAAAATCCAATCAGATGAGCTTTTCCTAGATTAGTTCAGTCGTTGTGCTGTAGGTCAAAGTGGCCTAAGCCCAAAAGGCACTTGCTGTGACATTCAAAGAAGTGCCCAACAAAAAGAGTTTGGCAAGGTTGATGATTAGTTTGCATCGGAATAGTTGAAAGTAAGACTTTCTTCTCTTTTACTGCACTAAGGAGAGTTTGAGGACTTATTGAGCCCTGCAGCTCTACACCGTACTCAATAGTCGATTGGTATGTAGAGCACCTTAATCAATGATCAATGGCGTATCAGAAATCGCGATCCACCATGCCAGTCAAAGTGTTTTGAGTAACAACACACATTTGCCCAACTTTTGTAAGTTCTTTGTTAAGCTATTCTTTGAATAGAGAGCATTGAATATGATCTGGAGCTGGAATATGTTCAAAAAATCACTAAAAAATTCAACAATTATATGATTTTTTTTTAATACGAATTCCTTAACCATATTACAACCTTTATTATTAAAATTCCAAACACATTCTTCGTTGTCCAATATCCATGTACCTTTAATTCTCCCCCTAAATGTTCATAATTATTTGCATATTTGTTTCGTTTTTTTTTTAATTTCTTATTTTGACATTTCATTCTGCCTTAACCAGAACTAATTATCCGCATTCCAAAGCAGAATGCAAACACATTAATTAAATAAGAGTGAGAGACAAATGTAAACAAGCACAAACCACAAGACAGAAGTTTTTTGCAAAAAAAAATTTACCTTTGGAAAACACTCTAATAAATAAAAAAAAAAAAACAGCAACCATAAAAACTTCCACATCGTCGCCAATAATGACAGCAGATATATGCAGATAAATAAAATAAATAAATAAATTTTAATGGAATGTGTGCAATAAACGTAACAATTTAACAGGGGACTGGTAGTAGTTTTATTGTTGAAAAAAAAATATTTTATTTAAAAAAATTAGTGGTGCATGTTGAAGGTTGCAGTTTAGGATATATCAACGAATGACAGTCTGCTCACTTGAAAAATGAAGTTCATTGAGATATGCATGGAATGAGAAAAGGAAGCATAGCAGAAGTAGTTGGTCAAAGTTTTCATTACCTATGGGTTGCCCAAAAAGTAATTGCGGATTTTTCATATAGTCGGCGTTGACAAATTTTTTCACAGCTTGTCACTCTGTAATTGCATTCTTTCTTCTGCCAGTTATCAGCTGTGACTTTTAGCTTGCTTTAGAAAAAAAGTGTAAAAAAAGTATATTTGATTAAAGTTCATTCTAAGCTTTATTAAAAATGCATTTACTTTCTTTTAAAAAATCCGCAATTACTTTTTGGGCAACCCAATATCTTTCGGCTGACACTACTTCGACTATTACATAGTTTCATCTCTTTTCTTTCGATATCTTACTGTATATAAAAATGCCTGTAGACGTTCTACCAAAAAACCATTGCGTTACTGTGTTTTTTGTTAAAACACGATATTATGTTAAACGATGTCATGACGATGCAACCACCAACACAAATGTTGATGTGGCACTATCACAACATGTGTTGCATTCATGTAGCACTAGTATTGATTTCGAAATTATTTAAGCGATATAATAGAAAACCCAAAAAGACATCATTTAAAGATGTAAATAAACGGCATAAACGGGATCCTTGGCAAATATGGTCCCGATCGGACAAAATTTAGATACAGCTGCCACGATCTCCCGGAATATGGTCTTCAGCCCATAACTAACCTATTTGTTGCCCGTTTCCTCTGAAATTCGGAATATTGAGTTGAATAAGACCCCTCGATATCCGTGCTGACTATTGGGTCGAGATTGGGTAATATTTGATTATCGCTGCCAGGGACGTAGCCAGAGGGGGGTCCGAAATATTTTTTTCCTATAAAGGGAAAATTTCTATGAAATGTTCTCTAGAGACAAAATTTGGTTCGGGCCTGGACCCCTCTAAGTGTCTAAATTATTTTTCTAAAGACAAAATTTTTATTCATTTTTTCTGAACACATAATGCCCAAAAAGTAATTGCGGATTTTTTAAAAGAAAGTAAATGCATTTTTAATAAAACTTAGAATGAACTTTAATCAAATATACTTTTTTTACATTTTTTTTCTAAAGCAAGCTAAAACAACAGCTGATAACTGACAGAAGAAAGAATGCAATTACAGAGTCACAAGCTGTGAAAAAATTTGTCAACGCCGACTATATGAAAAATCCGCAATTACTTTTTGGGCAACCCAATACATTTTCTCTAAAAACAAAATTTTATTGAATTTTTTGTGAAAAATTCTCGTCAAAAAAATTCTCGTCCTTGAAAACCCATGTTTTTCACTATTCTTTTTTTAAACACTACACAAATATCAACGATTAAATAAAAAATTTATTAAAATTTTTCCATAAGTTCAACTCAATGAAATCAGCAAGCTTTTATACCCACCACCATAGGATGGGGGCATACTAATCTAGTCATTCCGTTTGTAACACCTCGAAATATTCATCTAAGACCCCACATAGTAAATATATTGTTGATTTTGTTTCGACAATCTGAGTCGATCGAGCCATGTCCGTCCGCCCGTCTGCCTGTCGAAATCACGGCAGCGGTCGAACGCGTAGAGCTAGCCTCTTGAAATTTTGGACAGCTATTTCTTATTGATGTAGGACGTTGGGAGTTGCAAATGGGCTACATCGGTATAGATTTAGATATAGCCCCCTTGTAAACCGATCCCTCTATTTGACTTCTTGAGCCCCTAAAAGCCTTAGCATTCACCCGACTTCTATTGACTTTTTAAGACTCTAAAAGCTTCAACATTCATCGGATTTGGCAGAAATTTGGAACAAAGATCTGAGTTAAGACTTTCAACTTTCATGCAAGATATATCCCCCATATAAACCGATTCCCGGATTTTAATTCTTTAGCCCTTAGATGCCTCAATTTTCATCCGATTTGGCTGAAATTTGGAGCAAAGACCTGAGTTATGACTTTAAACTTCCATGCCAAGTGTGATCCGAATCGGTCTATTAACAGATATAAACCCCATATAAACCGATTTCCGGATTTGAATTTCTTAGCCCTTAGATGCCTCAATTTTCATCCAATTTGGCTGAAATTTGGAATAAAGACTTGAGTTATGACTTTCAAAAACCATGCCAAGTATGATCTGAATCGATCTATAAACAGATATAGCCGCCATATAAACCGATTCCCGGATTTGAATTTCTTAGCCCTTAGATGCCTCAATTTTCATCCAATTTGGCTGAAATTTGGAATAAAGACTTGAGTTATGACTTTCAAAAACCATGCCAAGTATGATCCGAATCGATCTATAAACAGATATAGCCGCCATATAAACCGATACCGGATTTGACTTCTTCAGCCCAACATTTTGGGCTGACGGACAGACGGACATAGCTAAATCGAATCAGAAAGTGATTCTGAGTCGATCGGTATACTTATCAATGGGTCTACCTCTCTTCCTTTTGGGTGTTACAAACTAATTCACTAAGTTATAATACCCTGTACCACAGTAGTGGTGTAGGGTATATCTTAGATATCCGCACAAAAATATCTAATTGACAAGCAATGCAAAGTTTAGCTCTTGCTTTATGATCAAATCTCACAGCCGGTGGGTCCTTTCCTTGACTCATTAGCGATTATAATTTTCCATAAAAAATTTGGAATATTTTTATCCATTTCACAATCACAGAAGGATTTTGAGAATTTTTTGATTTCAAATCACAGAGAGGTGGTCCCTTCAACATCCTTACCCGAAAATACCACTTGGATTCAATAATGTTAATGAATTTTTGATAAGATGTATTCAATGATGGTGGATATCCAAAGTTCGTCACGTGTTTACTTGTCTATTATTAGAGAATAAGATAGCAATTTACCTTTAAATTTAAAATCAAATTTTACCTGAAAATAAAAGAAAGAAACAAAAAATTAGTATGGCTTTTTCAAAGATAAAAATTCTCAAAAAAAATTATGTGAATAATTTTATTGTAAATTAGCTGAAGCGGATAGGATTCGCTGGAGCGTCATTTCTAAGATTTTATCGAATTAGTTAAATTTTGAATCTAAAATTTTTTTTTGGTAAAAAAATGTTTTTGAAACTCTTCATGCATGGAAACACCCATATACATCAGCTTTTGACGTTATGAATAAAAATACAATAAAAATCGCGCCATAAAAATACCATTCTTCTGAGATCATAAGAGGTGAGTAAATATTAACCATAACAATAATAATAATAACAGTCAACCGCAAGAAAAAACAACCAGCACTTATGCAAAAAATAAAAAAAAAATGAAACAACTACGGAAAATAATAAGTGACATTGAATAAAAAAAATTTCTTTGCGTATAAAACTTAAAATAAACAAAATTAAACACTCATTGGGGGTGCGTGAAAAGGCGAAAGGAAATAAGCAATTGAAGGGGCAATAAAAAGTAATACGAAAGACCAATAGAAAATGAAAAAAAAAATTTTTTTGCTTACTGTAAAAAATACAAAAATTTTACATAAAAGGAAGATTAGAAAGAAATGAAAGAAAAATATAAGAAATAAAATTAAAAATTAAAAAAAAAATAAATTAATGAAATAAAAATAAAATAAAATTCAACTAAAACACTAAATAAATAATATTAACAAGTAAAAGCGTGCCAAGTTCGGTCGGGCCGAATCGTATATACCCTCCTCCATGGATAGGCAAACAAAGGATAATGGATAAAAATGGTCATTGGAGCCGTATCAGGTTATGGTCCGATTCGACACATACTTGGCATGAATGTTGTAGATCATAATAGAAGTCATTGTGCAAAATTTCAGCCAAATCATATAAGAATTGCGCCCTCTGTAGGCCCAAGAAGTATTGGGTTGCCCAAAAAGTAATTGCGGATTTTTTAAAAGAAAGTAAATGCATTTTCAATAGAACTTAGAATGAACTTTAATGAACCCATTTGGACCATACTTGGCACAGTTGTTGAAAGCCAAAATAAAAGACCTACTGTAAATTTTCAACCAAATGGGATATGAATTCCGCACTATAGGGGCTCAAGAAGTAATATCGGGCGATCGGTATAAATGGGAGTATATCAGTTTATAGACCCATTCAGACCGTATTTGCCACGAATGTTGAAGGTCATAGGAGAAGTCATTGTGCAAATTTCAGCCAAATTGGATAAGAATTGCGGATTTTAGAGGCTCAAGAAGTAAAATCGGGAGATCGGTTTATATGGGAGCTATATCAGATTTTGAATCGATTTAATCCATACTTGGCCTTATTGTTGGAAGTCTAGACAGCAAACTTTATGCTAGATTTTAGCCAATTCGGATAAAAAATTGAGCACTCTAGAGGCTCAAAAAGTCAAGATCGGAGATTGGTTTATATAGCAGCTATATCCAAATATGGACCGATCTGTGCCATATTGCAGAAAGATGTCGAGGGGCCTAACTTAACTCACTGTCCCAAATTTCGGCGACATCGGACAATAAATGCTTTGCTTTTATGGGCCCAAAACCTTAAATCGAGAGATCGGTCTATATGGCAGCTATATCCAAATCTAAACCGATCTGGGCCAAACAGAAGAAGGAATTTCAGCGAAATTCGGTAATAAATGCGCCTATTACAGGCTTAAGACCCTAAATCGGTATATCGGTCTATATGGCAGCTATGTGTAAATATGGTCCGATATATATCATATTCGGGTTGGAGAATAAATGCGCCCTCTATGGTCTTTAGACTCTAAAGCTGAAGATCAGTCTCTATGGCAGCTATATCTAAATATAGCTTGATCTGTACCGTAATCGGGACAGATGTTGCGATTTTTGACTCACTGTTCCAAATTTCAGCGAAGTCGGGCAATAAATGTGCCTGTTATAGGCCGAAGACCCAAAATCGGCAGATCGGTCTAGATCACAGCTAAATCGAAATATGTTTTGGACCATTTTTGGTTCGGATATCGACGAGCCTAATAAAACTCATTGTTTTGAATTTCAGCGAAATCAGGTAATAAATGCGCCTCTTATAGGCTTACGACCGTAAATCGGTATATCGGTCAATATGGCAGCTGTATGTAAATATGGTCCGATATGGCCCATTCAACAACTTAATTCTCGAATATAAGAAAAAATGAGAATTTTGATCTACATAACAAACTTTTGTTTAACCAGCAAAAATTAAAGCTTCTAGGAACCGAACAAGGATAATCGAGAGACCGGTTTATAAGGACATAAGAAGTCAAATTGGCTGATCGGTTTATATGGAATCTATATCAGGTGATAGACCGATTTAAACCGTACTTGGCACAGTTGTTGAAAGCGGTAACAGAATACCGCATGCAAAATTTCGGATAAAAATTGTGGCTTCCAGGGGCTCAACAAATCGGGAGATCAGTTTAAATGGGAGCTATATCTGGTTATAGACATGAGTCATAACCGAACACTACATGCAAAATTTGAGCGAAATCGGACAAAAATTGCGGCTTTCAGGGGCTCAAGAGTTCAAATCTGGAGATCGGTTTATATGGGAGCTATATCACGTTAAAGACCTATCTGAACTCTACTTGGTACAGTTATTGGAAGTCATAACAGAACACTTCGTGCCAAATTTTAGCCAAATCGGACAAAAATTGCGGCTTTCAGGGGCTCAAGAAGTCAAATCGGGAGATCGGTTTATATGGGAGCTATATCAGGTTATAGAACGATTTGGACAGTACTTCACACAGTTGTTGGAAGTCACAACAGAACGCTTTGTGCAAAATTTCAGTCAAATCAGATGAAAATTGAGGCTTCCAGGGGCTCAAGAAGTCAAATCGGGAGATCAGTTTATATGGGAGCTATATCAGGTTATAGACCGATTTGGACAGTACTTCACACAGTTTTTGGAAGTCATAAAAGAACACTTACTGCAAAATTTCAGCCAAATCGGATGAAAATTGTGGCTTGTAAGGGCTCAAAAATTCAAATCGGGAGATCGGTTTATATGGGAGCTATATCCAAATCTAAATCGATATAGCCCATTTGCAATATCCAACGACCTACATCAATAGTAAGTATCTGTGCAAAATTTGAAGTGTCTAGCTTTACGCGTTCGTCCACTATCGTGATTTCGACAGACGGACGGACGGACATGCCCAGTTCGACTCAGAATGGTGAGACGATCGAGAATATATATATACTCTAGATCAAAATTTCGAGGTGTTACAAACGGAATAACTAGATTAGTATACTCCCATCCTATGGTGGTGGGTATAGAAAATATATTAAAGTAATATTGGGTTGCCCAAAAAGTAATTGCGGATTTTTTAAAAGAAAGTAAATGAATTTTTAATAAAACTTTGAATGAACTTTAATCAAATAAACTTTTTTTACACTTTTTTTCTAAAGCAAGCTAAAAGTAACAGCTGATAACTGACAGAAGAAAGAATGCAATTACAGAGTCACAAGCTGTGATAAAAATTTGTCAACGCCGACTATATGAAAAATCCGTAATTACTTTTTGGGCAATATAAATAGAATAAATATTTAGAATCAAATTTTTCTACTCCAATTTTTCTTCTTTCTTCACCTCAACATTATTTTCAAATCGCTAAAGCACCCATTGGTTAGAAAGTATTGCCCGCAAACGTGGCGTTAATATTATCCATTGAATTGCAGGTGACGATATATGAACCCGTCAATGGAATGTTGAACCATTAAGCAATCGAGCATTGACAGGCAAGTGTACACGACACCAAAAGACGGCTGCTTGGATAGAAACAAAAAAAAAAAAAAAACACAGCAAGTCGAAATGGGAAGACTGACCATTCATTTGTCCATATACACAACAATCATAAGTTGTTCATATTAATTGTCATATGAATATGAACAACAACAATACGGCAAACTACTAATAATGGAATGGTGGCAAAAAAAAAAAAAATAAGAAAGAAAAACAAAAAAATATGTAAGAATAACAAATTGTTGTAATACAGGGAAAATTTGTTTGATGCAATTCTTGAGCTCTCGTAGACTCTAGCCATGGTCTCAGGTATACATGGTCATTGGCCAACAACTTTGGCAAAAAGAGCGAACACATAAAAGACCTCAATCTGTGGCGACAGCCAATATTGCCACCATTAAGCTTTGTAAGCAATTTAAATGGACTATAACATTTGAGGTAGATCGGAGATCTGTTTGATGGCCATCACATTTCAAGGGAATTGTGCTGTGTTTAATTTCATTAAATTTCATATTTTGGAAGAAATGTTTGATGAAAATCAAATTTCAACAAATAGTGGCAACACTGGCTGCATCATTTTTGTTTTTGGCCAAAGTATGGACAAGATTCCAATTCCAATTCCGTTTGCAATACCAATTCAATTGGTATTGGCTACGTTGTCGCCTCAGCGATAAGAGATTGCGGCCAATGCATTTGAAAGTGGTAAAACGGGATTTTTAAGAATTAGCCAAACGTTCCGGACGACCACAATGCGAACCATCACAGAAATAGCCACCATAATAATACCAAAAGCAAACAATTTCAAGATACAAGTGTTTTATGATAAGTGCTTATATCGATTTGTTGTTGGCATAGCTCCTCCACCAGTAAGACCGTCGTCCAATCGACATGGCATGGAAGTTGTTGCTAACAAGAACTCTAGTTTTTTTTTTCTTTTCTAACTTCCTCTTGTAGTGTCTCTGTGTAAAGTGTCTCTAATTGCTTAAGAATCGAGTTATCGAAGTGTCCGCGTTTTTACCCCCGTTAAGGCACCATCATAGTTCCACCGATGGCTCCAGTCAATAATGGTGGCATAAATGCCAAACCATCTGTCTGTCTGTCTGCCCATTTATCTGTAGTGGCTTGTAAATTGAATTGGAATTTGATTTTTTGATTAGCAACTGTCAAGTAATTAATAAACTAGAAGTTGTTGTTTTTAGCACCCAACAAATAGCAGCAGCGGTTACAACAACACAAAACAAAACAAAATCTCAGCGACGACTAATAAGAATGCCATAAAAACTCATATTTCGCATATATCAATATTATGTGAGTTTGGTTTTTTCTTAACCATAATTTATGGTTGTCTTGTATTTTATGCCGGATGCAAGAGATTTTCATGAAAACGACTTTTTGTTCAGCAACAATTTGGTGCAGTTTAAAATAAACATGTCCAGCAAGCAAGTCTAATACCCATGGGAAAATATTTTCAGTTGTCATTTTTGTTGCTGTATTTATAATGGATCATTTAAATTGGTTAAAAATCACAGATATTTTAAAACTGAAAGAAACGTTTTCAAGCTTTCCATAAATTTTGTGGTAAAAATCTAAATCTTAATCTTTCAAACTGAAGGAAGCGTTTTCAAGCTTTCCATAAATTTTGTTTCAAAAATCTTAAGGGATGTAGCTTTCCTCAAACGCTATTCGATATCACAGGTTGTTCTGCTATTAAAAGTGACCTGGCGATAGTAATGACACAGACCTCTGCTTGAAAGACTGAACCAGCAGCCGGTAGTCTCAGCGGCAGACCGATATCAAATAGATCCCCTTATAAGGTCCATTGCTCCAATTTGTAAGTGAGGCCGAGGTCTCGTCTCCCCTCAACACGGTATCCACTTCATAATCTTCTCTAACAGGAAGGCAAATCTTGAAGATCTTATGGCTAATTTACTAAAACTAAATTTCCCAGGAACATTCCATTAAGGAATAGAGGATAATTCTCTCATATCAATGAGTGCAGTCCGGTTTAAGTTTAAGCCCATTGATAAGGGGCCTTCTTTTTTATGCCGGGTCCGAACGGTGTGCCGCATAGCGACACCACTTGGTAGAGAAGATTAAACATGGCAGGATACCTCACAAACGTTACCTCACAAGCGTTAGTAAGGGGCAAACCAACTCTGAAAATTTTTCTGATATTCACGCCTGGGGATTTGAACCCAGGTACAGGTAACGAACCGGTACATATCGCATTTGTCTAGGGGCACCAAAATAATACTCTTGACCTTTTCTTCACTTCACACCCTGAAAAGTATGAAGTTAATACTCTTGCACCTCTTGCTAACTCCGATCACTGCATTGTTTCAGCATCTTTTTGTATTCTGCTCTTCGTAATGCTTCCTTCCCAGTCCCGAAACGTATAAAAATATTGACCGTTGGTGCCCCTAGACACATGCGATATGTGCCGGTTCGTTAACTAGTTCCTCCAAACCATTATGCTCAGCGATAAGCTCAATGTATTGGCCCTCATATGCGGACGATTGTACGATCAAGCAATCAGACCCCCATTCATTGATGACATCTGCGATTTGTTAAACGTCTACCTCAACGAATTTGCCTCTTATTTCGCTACCAGAAACCTGAAGATATCTGCAACCAAATCTTCAGCCACATTGTTCACTACATATACGCCTAAGGTGCATAAGAAGCTGAAAGTGATGGTCGGTGGAGTGACAATTCCGACCATCAATTGTTCCAAAATTCCAAGCTCTTACAAATTCTCTTTATATACCACAGTAATTTGCGATAAAGTCAAAGGTAGAAACAAGGTCCTCAAGTCACTTGTCGGCAGCTCTTGGAGTGCTGACAAAGAAATCTTGTTGACCACATATAAAGCCGGTCTGTGGTAAATTATCCAGCGCCAATGTGGTCTCGTCAGCACGCTGTGGAATAATATTGAGATCTGTCAGAATGCCGCTCTTTGAACTACAACGGGCTGGCTCCTTAGTTCTCACTTGGACCACCTCCATGAGGGGATAAAGATCCTACTCGAGCGAAGACAACTACATGCTGCCTCAGCAATACCTTCTCGACTGTTATCACAGAGATCATCCAAATCATCATCTTTTTGATAGGTATTCACCATCCAGAAGCCTTAAGGTAGATCTTAATGATCTAGAGCGTGAGGTCCAGTGATACAAGAGAGAAACCCTAGATGAAGCGGCACATCAAGCGGATCTAGACAACATTCATGCAGACACGGTAGCAGATGCGGTGAGTAGCTATCAGGTGAGAGGGGTCCTTGGAGAACGACAGCCTCTCATTGCACCTGAAGAAATTGACTTCTGCCGGCAAACCACAGTAGTTCTGTCTTAATTACGATCCGGCAGATGCAGCCGCCTCTATTCCTACAGAGCAACACTCATAGAAAAAAGTTTGCTGAAAATAGCAAACACTGTCTGCTGTTTGCAGACAGTGTTTGCAGTGTTGTTGTTGTTGTTGTAGCAGTGTTGTCCGATTTTCACAAAATTTTGCATAAGTGTTTTTTTTTGGTCCAAGGTCCAAACGATATTGATTTTGAAAAAAATTGGTCCAGATTTAGAAAAAGCTCCAATATATATCTTTCATCCGATGTGCCCTTTTAAAGCTGTAGAAGCCACAATTTTGGTACGATCTCTACCAAATTTTTCATGAAATGTTTTGTGTGACGTCCCAATATGTGTCCAAAATTTCATCTAAATCGGTTCAGATTTAGATATAGCTCCCATATATCTTTCATCCGATATGCCCTTTTAAAGCTGTAGGAGCCGCAATGTTGGTACGATCTCTACCAAATTTTTCATGAAATGTTTTGTGTGACGTCCACATATTGGTGCGAAATTTCATCTAAATCGGTTCAGATTTAGATATAGCTCCCGTATATAACTTTCGTCTGATTTGACCTATGCAGGCTGTAGAAGGCACAATTGTGACCCGATCTTTACAAAATTGGGCACGAAGTGCTTTTTGTGACGTCCCAATATGTATGCAAAATTTCATCATAATCGGATCAGATTTATATATAGCTCCCATGTATATCTTTCATCCGATATGCCCTTTTAAAGCTGTAGTAGCCACAATTTTGGTCCCATCCTTACAAAATTTGGCATGGAGCATTTTATTCAACATTCTCATATGTGTATGTGTATGTGTATATCAGTACATCAGATAAAGTCGTCCTAATTGCGACTGTGTTTAGTGACTGCCATTATGGAACAATAGAAGGATTATTGAAGTGCCGTCCACCAGAACATAACTCCATATACCATTATATGAGTATGTACTAAATACAACAACATATAAATGAATGGTCTATGGTATATGGTTGAAAACAATAATAAAAACTTTATTACCGGCCATTATAAATTATATATGAATAGAAAAACAAAATCTGGTGCTAATTTATGGCATATCAATAAATTTTTGTTTTCTTAGATGAAGGATTATAAATGCCAACCAAAAAAACGAAAATAAAAAAATTAATAAATAATAAAATAACACTTGTTACACTCAATGGAATGTTGAAATATTATGACTGGCATTCCTTCAAAGACAAATAGCGCTCTTTCGCTATTTGCTGGCCGTGATTGTGTTGTGTGTTGGTCATTGTGGTCATGCTAATGATTTATTAAAAAAACAAAATTCCAACTAAATTTGCGGTTCTTTGGCAAATATTTTATTCATTCAACCGGCGCTTTCTGTGTGTGTTTTTATAAATGCAAAAATGCGAATTAAAAAAAAAACAAAACGATCATATCAGCCAATTTAGCACACAACATAGAGACGTGGGCAAGCAATAGTTATTCTAACATTCTTCTATCTATCGAAACACACCCTTTTTTCGCATTGGCTGGACGTTTGGTGCCCTCATAAATATTTATACGACAATATGGTGCTTTCTGTACAAAAAACATAAAAGACAACAAAAAACCAATTCCCGAGTAAGCCAATAAAGTAAAACTTTACAAAAAGTTTATAAAAATATTAAATCGTTATAAAAACGGTATAATTTAGAGAGGGAAAATGATATAAAACAAATAAAAAGGCGTTAAGTTCGGCCAGGCTGAACTTTGGATACCCACCACCTCGGGTATATTGGGTTGCCCAAAAAGTAATTGCGGATTTCTTAAAAGAAAGTAAATGCATTTTTAATAAAACTTAGAATGAACTTTAATCAAATATACTTTTTTTACACGTTTTTTTCTAAAGCAAGCTAAAAGTAACAGCTGATAACTGACAGAAGAAAGAATGCAATTACAGAGTCACAAGCTGTGAAAAAATTTGTCAACGCCGACTATATGAAAAATCCGCAATTACTTTTTGGGCAACCCAATATATGTAAACCACCTTTCGCCATTATCCGGTGAATGATTTATGCCCTCATAGCAGCTATATCGAAATATGGTCCGATTTGGACTAAATTCGACACGGACATTGAATGGTCTAATAAGTACAAGCATTGTTCAATTTTGTAGAACAAACATTAGTTTTTTGGTAGCCATAGCCAAATATAGACCGATCTGAACCATATACGATGTGGACGTCGAAAAGCCTAACATAAGTCACTGTGTCAAATTTCAGCGAAATTGGATTATAAATGCGCCATTTATGGAGCCAACACTTTAAATCGAGAGATCGGTCTATATGGCAGCAATATCCAAATCTGAACCGATCTGAGCCCTAATTGAAGAGGGATATCGAAAGGCTTTACACAACTCACTGTCCGAAATTTCAACCGAATTGGACAATAAATGCTCCTTTTATTGGCCCAAAATCTTAAATCGAGAGATCGGTCTATGTGGCAGCTATATCCAATTCTGGACCGATTTGGGCCAAATTAAAGAAAAATGTTGAAGGGCCTCACACAACTTACTGTCCCAAATTTCGGTGAAATTGGACAATAAATGCGCCTTTTATGCGTCCAAAACCTTAAATCGAGGGATCGGTCTATATGGCACCTATATCCAAATGTGGACCGATCTGGGCCAAATTGAAGAAGGTTTTCGAAGAGCCTAACACAACTCACTCTCCCAAATTTCGGTTACATCGGATAATAAATGCGCCTTTTATGGGCCCAAAACCTTAAATTGAGAGATCTGTTTATATGGCAGCTATATTTAAATCTGGACCGATTTGGGCCATATTGCCAAGAAAGGTGTCGACGGACCTAACTAAACTCATTGTCCCAAATTTCGGCAAAATCTATCAATAAATACGCCTTTTATGGACCCAAAACCTTAAATCGAGAGGTCGGTCTATTGGGGTGCCCAAAAAGTAATTGTCGGTAATATAGTAGTAATATAGTCGGCGTTGACTTGTGATTGTCGGCTTGTGACTCTGTAATTGCATTCTTTCTTCTGTCAGTGTGGCGTGCCCTGTGCCACTTTCTCTCTTATTTGTATGTCATGGGACCCGCAATGTATCCACCTGTTTCTTAGCATCGGTGCACTCGGTATTGGTCTAAGGATTGGATCAATGTGTCGTTCCACACATTGTTGAACGTCCCCTCGAGTCAATGCAAACCGCCAATGTGTACGCCTGGGCAACGAAGGATTCTTCTTTTTTATGCACAACCGCGCAGGCACAACAGAGCAGTTTCAACCGACTTTCCCTTGACATAGGCATACTGTATTTGAGCAGTTCAAAGTTAAAGGGATCTACTTTTTATTGCCAAATCCGAACGGCTTGCGGCAGAGCGACATCACTCTGAGTAGAGAAGTTTACACGGCACTGGAGGCCATCGTGGCGCTGAGGTTAGCATGTCCGCCTATAATACCGAATACCTGGGTTCAAATCCCGGAGTGAACATCCGAAAATTGTTCAGCGATGGTTATCACCTTACTTGGCTACATTTGAGAGGTATCGGGTCATGTTAAAACTTCTCTGCCAAATGCTGTCGCTATGCGGCACCCCGTTTGGATTTGGCATAAAAAGGGTGGCCCCTTATGATTGAGCTTACAAAATGTTAATCGGACTGCACTCATCGATATGAGAGAATTATGCCCTGTTCCTTAATGGAATGTTCATGGGAAATTTAGTAGCACATAATTTATTCCAACTATTTTCCTCTACACCATTTGAGTTTACACGGCACTAGGAAGGACAACAGCACTAGGAACCATTAAGGAAGGGCAAAAATCAGGCGTTGCCGACTGTATAATACCCTACACCTACCCTATAAGTACAATGTGGGAGCTATATCCAATTCTAAACCATTGTTGATGGAACTCGGCGAGCAAATAAATGTTCAAACTGTAATAACTACGGTTGACAAATGACAACATTATTGCAAATTACCCAAAATCTGACGTAGCTCCCATATATAGCTACAACTGATACTGAACTGATTTCTATGTAATGTCGAGAGTCATTAGATAATCCTTCCTGCCAAATTTCGAGAGAATCGGGTAACAAATGATCATTTTATTGCTTTATTACTGCAAGTCGGAAGAACATATATATGGGAGCTATATTCAAATCTGAACCGATTTCTATGAAACTCACCTGTAATGTCGGGAGTCATAAGAAAATCCTTCTTGCCAAATTTAGAAAAAATCGGTTAACAAATGACCATTTTATTGCAGTATTACTGCAAATCGGAAGTACATATATATGGGAGCTATATCCAAATCTGAACCGATTTTTTCCAATTTCAATCGGCTTCGTCTCTAGGCCGAAAAAGACGCCCATACCAAATTTGAAGACGATCGGATGAAAATTGCGACCTGTAGTTTGTACACAAATTAACATGGACGGACGGACAGACAGACAGACAGACTGACTGACTGACAGACGGACATGGCTAAATTGAATCAGAAAGTGATTTTGAGTCGATCGGTATACTTATCAATGGGTCTATCTCTCTTCCTTTTGGGTGTTACAGATTTATTCACTAAGTTATAATACCCAGTACCACAGTAGTGGTGTAGGCTATAAAAATAATAAAAATAAAAACCGCTGACAATTTTTTTCTGATGTCCTCGCCGTGATCAGCTTCAAAGGCGAAAATGCTTATTTCTTAGTTACGGTGGTTCCTAGGGGTATAGAGGCATAGGATATAAGGTGGATATGTTTGAAACAGTGAGGAAGCCATCATTGTAAAATAATTTCTTGTGACAATCCTAGCCTAAAATTTAAAGAGAGGAATTTTTATTTAATATTAAAGGAATTTTTCTACATGTTATACAAAAATTTTTTTTTGGACATCGTAGTGGAACAATCTTTGGGCTAATCTATATTGGGGTTGGGTTTTACTGATGTTTATAAATGATTTTTATTTTTGTCTTTTGTTTGTCCCTCACGCCAAATAGTGAAAGATCAAAACAGCACATAATAGAAATTGAATTTGGAATTTTTTTCTTTAATACCATGAATATTGAGAAGGTGTCATCCAAAGTTGTGGTTGTTCGTTGCGTGTTTTTTTTTTTTGTTATCATTTTTTTGGTTTTGTTTAATTCACAAACACTGGCTGTTGTTATGGCCTTTGATTGCCTTTAGGTATGGGACCGATTATTCATTGTAAATTATGACTGAGTGAAACATTTTTTCGAAAAAAAAACTACTACGACGACAACGACAATCCACAACAAAGAAATCACAAAGAGAAATTTGATACTTGTTTATGACTATTTTGGATACAAAAACAAAAAATAAAAACTAAATATTCAAATCTTTGTTTAAAGTAGACAGAAGTCTTTTGGTTAGCTGATATCTCATAAATTATTGTATTTATGCGATAAAAGGAAGGAAATTCAAATTCGTTGAATATGAAATGCAAATATTGTCTTCACTATACCATAACATACGAATAATAGATTGCCAGAGTCGAATGGTTTAATAAACACAAGAAAAAAAGATCAAACGACATCAGACAATTGGAACAGTTTCGAAATATTCGAAAGAGTTGAGTTTCATATTGGAAATAACATAAAAAAATGTCATTGTTTAGAAGAGAAATGTTAGCAGCTTCAATGGATATTGTAAATACCAAATTATTTTTCATTATTATTTTATTACGAAAAAAAAAGTAAAAATGTGTTTAGTTCGGCTGGTTTGAATCTTGGAAACTCACCACCATGGATTTTGATATAAATTTGCCCTATAAGCTTATTTTTTATTAAAAAAAAAACGAAAAAAGTAAAAACGAGTTTAGTTGGGCCGGGCTGAATCTTGAAAACCCACCAACATGGATTCTGATAAAAATTTGCGCATACAAACTTCATTGACACATGTGTACTTTGCGTGCCAAATTTCTGCTCAATCAGTCAAAATTTGAAACTTTTAAGCGTCGCAGAGTGGGAGGAAATCGTAGAAACTTATAAAACAACAATTGAAAAGCGACCTCTAGAGGCTCAAGAAGTTAAGATCTCAGATCGGTTTATATGGCAGCTATATCAGGTTATGAACCGATTTGAACCTTATTTGATACAGTTGTTGAAAGTAAGAAAAAAATACGTCATGCTAAATTTGAGCCAAATCGGATAGGAATTGCGCCCTCTAGAAGCTCAAGAAGTCAAGTCCCCAGATCTGTTTATATGACAGCTATATTAGGTTATGAATCGATTTGAACCATATTTGGCGAAGTTGTTGGATATCACAATAAAATACGTCATGCAAAATTTCATTCCAATCGGATAAGAATTGCGTCCTTTAGAGGCTCAAGAAGTCAAGACCCAAGATCGGTTTATATGGCAGCTATATCAAAACATGGACCGATTTAAACCATACATGGCACAGTTGTTGGATATCATAATAAAACACGTCGTGCAAAATTTCATTCTAATTGAATAATAATTGCGCACTCTAGAGGCTCAAGAAGTCAAGACCCAAGATCGGTTTATACGGCAGCTATATCAGGTTACCAACCGATTTGAACCATACACGGCACAGTTGTTGGATATCATAATAAAACACGTCGTGCAAAATTTCAGTCAAATCGGACCAGAATTGCGCCCTCTAAAAGCTCAAGAAGTCAAGTCTCCAGATCTGTTTATATGACAGCTATATCAGGTTATGAGCCGATTTGAGCCATACTTGGCACAGTTGTTGTATATCATAACAAAACACGTGGTTCAAAATTTCATTCCAGTCGGATAAGAATTGCGCCCTCTAGAGGCTCAAGAAGTCAAGTCTCCAGATCTGTTTATATGACAGCTATATCAGGTTATGAGCCGATTTGAACCATACTTGGCACAGTTGTTGTATATCCTAACAAAACACGTCGTGCAAAATTTCATTCCAGTCGGATAAGAATTGCGCCCTCTAGAGGCTCAAGAAGTCAAGACCCCAGATCGGTTTATATGGCAGCTATATCAAAACATGGACAGATTTAAACCATACTTTGCAGTTGTTGGATATCCTAACAAAACATGTCATGCAAAATTTCATTCCAATCGGATAAGAATTGCGCCCTCTAGAGGCTCAAGAAGTCAAGACCCAAGATCGGTTTATATGACAGCTATATCAGGTTATGAAACGATTTGAACCATACTTGGCACAGTTGTTGGGTATCACAATAAAATACTTCATGCAAAAATTCATTCAAATCGGATAAGAATTGCGCCATCTAGAGACTCAAAAAGTCAAAACCCATGATCGGTGTATATGGCAACTACATCAAAACATGGATGTAGTTGCCAACCGACCTACACTAATAAGAAGTATTTGTGCAAAATTTCAAGCGGCTAGCTCTACTCCTTCGAAAGTTAGCGTGCTTTCGACAGACAGACGGACGGACGGACATGGCTAGATCGACATAAAATGTCACGACGATCAAGAATATATATACTTTATGGGGTCGCAGAGGGTGACTTGGGGATGTTGGAAACCAAGCAACGGCTCTGATTGGTTTTGACTTGGTAAAATCCAGGCTTATCTTGGTCTTTTTTCATCTCAAATGTGGACACAAACCTCCCCGCGGTGTCCCCTATGTAGTGAGCTAAAATGTGCCACGAGTATAGGACGATAAAAAGATGGGTTGGGGCGTCGACTTGGGGATGTTGGAAACCGAGCAACGGTTCTGATTGATTTTGACTTGGTAAAATCCAGGCTTATCTTGGTATTTCTTCATCTCAAATGTGGACACAAACCTCCCCGCGGTGTCCCCTAGGTAGTGAGCTAAAATGTGCCACGAGTATAGGACGATAAAAAGATGGGTTGGGGCGTCGAGTTAGTAGCAGAGAACTATATGAGACCTAAAATTTGGCACTCATTAGCGACTTTGGGCAAAGCAATTGTCTGTATCGCATGCCACATAAAAACAAAGTTAGCTAAAAACACACGCACAAATACAATAGAGCGAGAGATGCGCGAATATTTTAGGATTCGTTCAGTGAATGTGATTTTCAATTTGATCGACGGACAATGTGTGTGGTTTGCAAATGAACACCACTCAGATGAGTGCCACACAAAGCCAAAGCAAGCTGAGGAAAGAGACATCAAGATTTGTTGAGCGGCATAGATATACTTCGTTGTTTTTTTGCACTTGCTTTTTTTATTTTTAGATCAGAATTGCTTTTATCAGTGACGTGCTGCCTGTCTCCGTCAGTTCAGAAGTGACAGACTTATCTCCATTTTTATACCCTTCACCATAGGATGGAAGTATACTAATTTCGTCACTTTGTTTGTATCACCTCGAAATATGCGTCCAAGACCCCATAAAGTATGTATATTCTTGGCCGTCAAGAGATTTTAAGTCGATCTAGCCATGTCCGTCCGTCTGTCTGTCGAAAGCACGCTAACTTTCGAAGGAGTAGAGCTAGGCGCTTGATATTTTGCACAAATACTTTTTATTAGTGCAGGTCGGCTGGGATTGTAAATGGGCCAAATCGGTTCATGTTCTGATATAGCTGCCATATAAATCGATCTTGGGTCTTGACTTCTTGAGCCTCTAGAGGGCGCAATTCTCGCTCACCATTCACAGTTACGTAACGATTCGCATCATCTTTGAAGAAGTACGGTCCAATGATGTCACCAGCCCATAAACCGCACCAAACTGTGATTTTTGCTGGATGCATTGGTAGCTCTTGCAATGCTTCTGGCTGATCTTGACTCCAAAATCGACAATTCTGCTTATTTAGGTACCCATTGAGCCAAAAATGAGGCGCTCACCATTCACAGTTACGTTACGATTTGCATCATCTTTGAAGAAGTACGGCCCAATGATGTCACCAGCCCATAAACCGCACTAAACTGTGATTTTTGCTGGATGCATTGTTAGCTCTTGCAATGCTTCTGGCTGATCTTGACTCCAAAATCGACAATTCTGCTTATTTACGTACCCATTGAGCCAAAAATGGGCTATGTCGCTGAATGGAAGAAGCGCGCGATGTACTTTCTAAATCAGAACACGCATTTTGTTATTAAAATTCACCAATTTTCAAGCGCTGTTTGTTTGTAAGACGATTCATGGTTAAGTTATAGACCAAACTGAAGCTGTTTGACAGTGAAACAAAACACAAAACTTGCGAGAGCTGTTTAAACCAGTGTTGCCAAAAAGATAATAGCTAAAAAAATCACCTCATTCTATGGTGAAGGGTAAAAAAAAATAGTTCAATACAACCATATCCTCAATTAGGCTCCTACTAAACAAAACAAGCACCTACTCAAGCAAACATTAAAGTCCCCCCTCATTTTATTTCGTAGGCAATTGCTTTTGTTTTAGCAGCCACTAGATCATCATTTATCTAAATCATCATGCTAATGCGACAATCAACAATGTCTAGATAATAAATGGCAAGATTTATAAATGAATCTTTCTGGTGAGCTGTTTTTCAGGGGAATTCAAATAAAAGAAAATGCGAATGCCTAAGGTGAGTCAGTCAGTCATTGCATTAGTTTAGAAATGACGAAAAGATTTAATGAAATGTTTTTGGCAGAGGCACGTGTAAACATCTTTATACGCTTCATCCGCCAATGTGGACTAAGTCAATGTGTAGAAAAGTACTTGGGGGGGAATGTCAATGTCAAGGTTAAAATAATAAAAAAAAATCCAAAGGCATATAAACTTTGCAACTAACATGGAAAAACAACAATACAACTGTAACCCCTATTAGATATAGACCAAGCGTAAAAAATAATAAAAATAAAATTGTCTATGCCACAAGATAGAGCAAGCTGCTATGGCTTAACTGTTACTGTGACATTAACGATAATCCAAAAAAAAAAAAAAAAAAATAAAAAAATAATAGCTCAGCAATTTAAAATGCCATAAAAATATTTTGTTTACTTAAAATGCAACAAAAACGGAACCTTTGTGCTTTAGTTCAGCTTAAGGCATCATTAACAAATTATTACTACAATTTATTGCGGCTAAGGGTTCATTGTAATATATAATTTAGTGTTTTTATAAAAAACCAGTAAGGAAAGGCAAAAGTCGGGCCGTCTATATAATACCCTACACCTACCCTACAATTATAAATTCGGGCAATATACATTCTGCTATATAAGCCGATCTTGGGTCTTGAATTCGTGAGCCTCTGGAGGACGCAATTCTCGCTCACCATTCACAGTTACGTTACGATACGCATCATCTTTGAAGAAGTACGGTCCAATGATGTCACCAGCCCATAAACTGCACTAAACTGTGATTTATGCTGGATGCATTGGTAGCTCTTGCAATGCTTCTGGCTGATCTTGACTGCAAAATCGACAATTCTGCTTATTTAGGTACCCAAAATGGTGAGCTTAATGTGAGGCGCTCACCATTCACAGTTACGTTACGATTCGCATCATCTTTGAAGAAGTACGGCCCAATGATGTCACCAGCCCATAAACCGCACTAAACTGTAATTTTTGCTGGATGCATTGGTAGCACTTGCAATGTTTCTGGCTGATCTAGACTCCAAAATCGACAATTATGCTTATTTAGGTATCCAATGAGCCAAAAATGGGATATGTCGCTGAATGGAAGAAGCGCGCGATGGGAGGCGCGCGAAGGGAGGCATATCTAAATATGAACCGAATTTCAAAGAGATAGTTTGAAAATTGTTGTTACTACGGTCATATAAGTGCAAATAAGGCATTGCATATATATGGGAGCTATATCCAAATCTGAACCGATTTTGATGAAATCTCGCACATATGTTAAGATCAGTAACGAAACAATTCGTGCCAAATTTTGTGCAGATCGGTTGAAAATTGTTGGTACTACGGCCATTTAAGTGCAAATCGGGCGATACATATATATGGAAGCTATATCTAAATCTGAACCGATATTGATGAAATTTTGCAGATATGTTAATATCAGTAACAAAACAATCCGTGCCAAATTTTGTGCAGATCGGTTGGAAATTGTAGCTACTACGGCGATTTAAGTGCAAATCGGACCATACATATATATAGGAGCTATATATAATTTTGAACCGATTTTGATGATATCTCGCACATATGTTCAGATCAGTAACAAAACAATCCGTGCCAAATTTTGTGCAGATCGGTGGAAAATTGTAGCTACTACGGTCATTTAAGTGCAAATCGGACCATACATATATATGCGAGCTATATCTAATTTTGAACCGATTTTGATGACAAAGTGTAAATATTATAAGATCATTGCCAAAGTGCCAAATTTTGTGCAGATTAATTGAAAATTTTAGCTACTATGGCTAATCGGGCGATACATATATATGGGAGCTATATCTAAATCTGAACCGATATTGATGAAATCTCGCACATATGTTAAGATGAGTAACAAAACAATCCGTGTCAAATTTTGTGCAGATCGGTTGAAAATGTTAGCTACTACGGCCATTTAACTGCAAATCGGGCGATACATTATGTGGGAGCTATATCTAAATCAGAACCGATTTTGATGAAATTTTGCAAATATGTTAAAATCGATAACAAAACAGTCCGTGCCAAATTTTATGCAGATCGGTTAAAAATTGTAGCTACTACGGTCATTTAAGTGCAAATCGGGCGATACGTATATATGGAAGCTATATCTAAATCTGAACCGATTTTGATGAAATTTTGCAAATTTGTTAAAATCAGTAACGAAACAGTCTGTGAGAAATTTTGTGCAGATCGGTTGAAAATTTTAGCTACTACGGTCCTTTAAGTGCAAATCGGCCGATACATATACATGGGAGCTATATCTAAATCTAAACCGATTTTGATGAAATCTAGCACATATGTAAAGATCAGTAACAAAACAATCCGTGCCAAATTTTGTGCAGATCGGTTGAAAATTTTTGCTACTACGGTCATTTAAGTGCAAATCAGGCGATACATATATATGGGAGCTATATCTGAATCTGAACCGATCTTGATGAAAATTTGCAGATATGTTTAAATCAGTAACGAAACAGTCCGTGAAAAATTTTGTTCAGATCGGTTGAAAATTGTTCTTACTACCGCTATTTAAGTGCAAATCGGGGGATACATATATATGGAAGCTATATCTAAATCTGAACCGATTTTGATGAAATTTTGCTAATATGTTAACATTAGTAACGAAACAATTCGTGCCAAATTTTGTGCAGATCGGTTGAACATTTTAGCTACTACGGTTATTTAAGTGCATATCGGGCGATACATATATATGGGAGCTATATCTAAATCTGAACCGATTTTGATGAAATCTAGTAGATATGTTAAGATCAGTAGCCAAACAATCCGTGCCAAATTTTGTGCAGATCGGTGGAAAATTTTAGCTACTACGGCCATATAAGTGCAAATCGGGCGATACATATAAATGGGAGCTATATCTAAATCTGAACCGATTTTGATGAAATTTTGCAGATATGTCAAGATCGGTAACAAATCAATCCGTGAAAAATTTTGTGCAGATCGGTTGAAAATTGTCCTTACTACGGCTATTTAAGTGCAAATCGGGCTATACATATATGTGGGAGCTATATCTAAATCTGAACCGATTTTTATCAAAATCAAAAGCGTTCGTCCTTGGGCCAAAAAGTGATATGTGGAAAATTTCGTGATGATGGGACAACATATACGACCTGAACTTTGATTACAATAATACATGGACTCACAGACGGACATGGCTTGATCGAATCAGAAAGTGATTCTCAGTCGATGGGTATACTTGCCAATGGGTCTAGCTCTTCTCCTTCTTAGCGTTGCAAACAAATGCACAAATCTACAATACCCTGTACCACGGTGGTGATATAAATCGTTTATGCTTGTGCATATTTTAGGAAATTTTTCAATTGTTTTAAGAAAAACAAAATCATTGGAAATAAATGTATGGAATTAAAAAAAGCTTAAATGAGCTTAGAATCATGTTAATAATGGACTTTTAACAACCAAGAGAAATATTTTATATTTTTTTCCCCTAAGCAATATTTAAGTTTTTGCTCAAACTTTAGGCATTTAAAATTTTCCTAACATAAAAAAATTGATGTATAAACAATAACTCATTGTAAATAAATCTATAAAATTAAATAAAATACTTAAAGATATTTTCAACTATAACACGCGATAAGTAAAAATGATTTAATTCATTTAAAAAAAAAAACCAAAAACAAACAAAAAATGTTTATCATGTAATTACTGCAACTCAGGCATGACATGTCAATCCCAGTAAAATCAAAAAAAAAAAAAAAATCACTTCTCAAGTGAAATATTCTCATTCCAATACTCATCCGTCTGTCTGTCCGTCCGTCCTGGTCATTCGTTTCGTTAACTTTATCATATTACCTTAAATGTTAACCAGCAGGGCAGGGAAGCGAGATGGGGTTTTGCTGTATTTTTTTTTTTCAGCTTAAACTGACGACCAGAAGAGGGCCAACCAGCGAACTTGGGCTTGTGAGCCACAAGTGCTTTTCGGGGCATTAACGAAACCAGTCTATAAGCCATGCAGCGACCTCTGATGAAACGTGTAGGAATTTCATGTCCATTAAATTTAACATGTTCACTTAGAGTTTATGTATGGTATTTTTGTTTTTGTTTTTGGATTTTTTTTTGATTTTTATTTATTTTCTGTGTTGATTTTTTTTTTTGGGTAGGGATTTAAACAACTAAACGTACGTTATTACAGACTGTAAAAAGGTCAAGGGTAGATTAAAAGATACTAAAAATAAACAAAACATAATTTTTGTAAAATTTCAAAAACTCTTAAAAAAAATTAATTACCATAATTACAAATGTCAGCGTGGAGAGGATAGTCTTAGTCAGGCGCAAGCCTTATAGAATCTATTTTAATAAGTAAATGTACTAAAACAAGTAAGAGCGTGCTAAGTTCGGCCGGGCCGAATCTTATATACCCTCCACCATGGATCGCACTTGGCACAGATGTTGCAAATCATAGCAGAACGTAACTGGGACAGTTGTTGGTAGTCATAACAGATTCCTATGTGCAAAATTTCAGCCAAATCGGACAAAAATTGCGACTTGCAAAGGCTCAGAAGTAAAATCGGGAGATGGGTTTATATGGGAGCCATAGACCGGTTATAGACCGATTTGGACCGTATTTGGTACAGTTATTGTTAGTCATAACAGAACACTTCGTGCCAAGTTTGAAATCGGACAAAAATTGCGGCTTCCAGGGGCTGAAGAAATCAAATAGAGAGATCGGTTTATATGGGAGCTATATCAGGTTAGGGACCGATTGGGACCGTACTTGGCACAGATGTTGGAAATCATAGCAGAACACTACACGCGATGGATCAGCCAAATCGGATGGAAATAGAAGCTTCCAGGGGCTCAGGAAATAAAATCTGAAGATCGGTTTATATGGGAGCTATATCAGGTTCTTGACCGATTTTGACCGTTTTTGGAAGTCATAACGCACTACCAAGTGCAAAATTACAGCCAAATTGGACAAAAATTGCGGCTGGTAAGGGCTCAAGAAGTCAAATCAGGAGATCGGTTTATATGGGAGCTATATCAGGTTATAAAACGATTTCGACCGTACTCGGCACAGTTGTTAGAATTCGTAACAGAACACTACATGCAAAATTTCAGCCGAATAGGACGGCCGAATTGTAGCTTCCAGGGGTCCATGAAGTCAAATCGGGAGATCGGTTTATAGGTGAGCTATATCTATATCTGAACCAATATGGCCCATTTGCAATCACCAATGACGTACATCAATATTAAGTATCTGTGCAAAATTTCAAGCGGCTAGCTTTACGCGTTCGACCGCTATCGTGATTTCGACAGACAGATGGGGACGGACGGACGGACATGGCTAGATCGACTCAGAACATCGAGACGATTAAGAATATATATACTTTATGGGGTCGTAAGACGAATATTTCTAGGTGTTACAAACTGATTGACTAGATTAGTATGCCCCCATCCTATGGTGGATGGGGGCATGCTACCGATATCGATACCGATTTGGCTAAAATTTTGCATGAGGTGTTTTGTTATGACTTCTAACAACTGTGCTGAGTATGGATGAAATCGGTCCATATTCTGATATAGCTGCCATATAAACCAATCTTGGGTCTTGACTTCTTGAGCCACTAGAGGGCACATTTCTAATCCGATTTGGCTGAAATTTTGCACGAGGTGTTTTATTATGTCTTCAAGTAACTGCGCTGAGTATGGGTGAAATCGGTCCATATTCTGATATAGCTGCCATATAAACCGATCTTGGGTCTTGACTTCTTGAGCCACTAGAGGGCACATTTCTCATCCGATTTGGCTGAAATTTTGCACGAGGCGTTTTATTACAACTTCCAATAACTTCCAATAAGACGAATATTTGTAGGTGTTACAAACGAATTGACTAGATTAGTATGCCCCCATCCTATGGTGGATGGGGGCATGCTACCGATATCGATACCGATTTGGCTAAAATTTTGCATGAGGTGTTTTGTTATGACTTCTAACAACTGTGCTGAGTATGGGTGAAATCGGTCCATATTCTGATATAGCTGCCATATAAACCGATCTTGGGTCTTGACTTCTTGAGCCACTAGAGGGCACATTTCTCATCCGATTTGGCTGAAATTTTGCACGAGGCGTTTTATTACAACTTCCAATAACTGTGCCAAATATGTTTCAAATCGGTTTATAACCAGATATAGCTGCCATATAAACCGATCTTGGATCTTGACTTCTTGAGCCACTAGAGGGCACATTTCTCATCCGATTTGGCTGAAATTTTGCACGAGGTGTTTTACTAAGACTTCCAATAACTGTGCCAGATATGTTTCAAATCGGTCCATAACCTGATATAGCTGCCATATAAACCGATCTTGGATCTTGACTTCTTGAGCCACTAGAGGGCACATTTCTCATCCGATTTGGCTGAAATTTTGCACGAGGTGTTTTACTAAGACTTCCAATAACTGTGCCAGATATGTTTCAAATCGGTCCATAACCTGATATAGCTGCCATATAAACCGATCTGGGATTTTGACTTCTTGAGCCTCAAGAGGGCGTAATTATTATCCAATTTGACTGAAATTGTGTACAACGGCTTCTCCCATGACCTTAAATATAAGTGTCAAATATGGTCTGAATTGGTCTTTAGCCTGATACAGCTCCCCTATAAACCGATCTCCCTATTTTACTTTTGGAGCCCCTAAAAGGCCCAATTCTTATTCGATTTGGCTGAAATTTTACACCAAGACTTCTACTGTGGTCTCCAACATTTAATTTCTTTTCTTTTATCCTTTGTCTTGTGTCTAAAAAGAGATACCGGGAAAGACTTCGACAAATGCTATCCATGGTGGAGGGTATATAAGATGCGGCCCGGCCGAACTTGGCACGCATTTACTTGTTGTTGTTGCAATTTGCCCCCATGAGTTCTATGGCTAAACGCAACACAAAAAAAAATGCTTTATTGCTCTTTGGCCATATCAATCAATTAAAATTCTGGGTAACTAGTTTGAATGGTGTTTACTTTGCCAATTATTTGTTTTATTTTTATTTTCCACAGTAATTTTAATTAAACGCTTAGATTACTTGGTCAATTGACCAGCACTTGCACCACCACCACCATTGCCAGCAGGGGCTGTCGTCTCTCTCTCTGACTGTGATTGAGACAAAGACAACGACTGAGTGATGGCGTGCAAGTGTGATGATTGAATTTTAATTTAATCTCAAATAAAGTGGCGCATAATTTTTATGATTACCACTTCAGTTTTTTATTTATTTTTTTTTTTCATTCATTTCTACGGTATTTTTGTGGCCAACTGTTGCGATTTTCGTGGTGGTGCGTTTACTGCATAAGCAACTCTTTCAAGTTCAATTAAATGAATATTGATTTCGTCGCAAAGCAAGAAAAAAAAAAAGAATTTATACAGCTAGCGAAAAAAGGCAACCAGCAAATTGCTGAATAGGAATTTATGGTTTAATTTATTTATGGCCCGAGAAAAAGAGGGGTTTTATAAAATTGTTTGTTTTTGTTTTATTATTATGGTTATTGTTATTGGCAGTTTGGTGTGTGCGTGTTTTTTTGCTTGCTTTTGGCCGGTGTGTGAATGCTTTATTATTTGGCACATTTTTTTTTTTGGTTTGGTTTGGCTGTTTGTTGACTGGGTATGGCGGCGGTACATTCCAATATTTGTACTTTTAACGTTTTTAGCGACTTTTTTTTTTGGTGCTTGCCTGGCTGTCAGTTAGCAGCGGCGGCATTAAAAAAAATTTTTTGGTGTTGGTAGATTTTAATCGCCCGGCTAGGTAGGTAGGTATCAGGCGAAATCATACAAAACCTACAACAAATCTACAAAACACCAACGATTTTGAAGCAAAAACAATAACCACCCATAATTTTCTATTGTCTCTAAATTGTGGTGTCGTTTGTAGTCTTGTTTTTTTTTCTATATTTTTAATTATTCTAAACAAACAAAAACAATAAATAAATACAACATGAATTCATGTGGTTGGAATCTCTCTAGCCACACACATTGGCTTTGATTTCACAAATTGTCACCTCTAATCGCCACTGCCATAAATTTTTATACAAATATGTCTTTTTTTTCTTCTTGTTGCTGTTTTATTTTCCTCAAATACAAATTCCAAAATGAATAATTACTTGTAATGAATGATTAAGGTTTCATCCCAAAACTGGCTCCAAGTGGTGGCGGTGTTGTTAAACACACCGAGTTTTTTGTGTGGGTGTAGGCTTTGAAATGTATTTTTTTTTCTTTTTCGAAAATTTATGCATTTTATTGATATTGAATTGCTGATTTATGTTATAATTTTGATTTCAATATGAATACGAGACAAAAATTGTTTGGTTTGTTTTTTTGCTTTTTTTCTGTTTGGATCAGTGAAATCGGATTTTATGGGAATATTGACGCCACACCTATGCTTAAAAAGCGAAAAAAATGTAAACTTTTGTTTATTTTTTCCTTTTTTTTGTATGGCCCATAGCCAATTTTATGCTTTTCTAAAAGGGAAGGAACCGAAATTTCTTCGTTGGTGATTTTAACCCAGATAAGGAAGAAATATTGGCTTGCCCAAAAAGTAATTGCGGATTTTTTAAAAGAAAGTAAATGCATTTTTAATAAAACTTAGAATGAACTTTAATCAAATATACTTTTTTTCTAAAGCAAGCTAAAAGTAACAGCTGATAACTGACAGAAGAAAGAATGCAATTACAGAGTCACAAGCTGTGAAAAAATTTGTCAACGCCGACTATATTAAAAATCCGCAATTACTTTTTGGGCAACGCAATATTTGTTTCAAGATATTTGAACATTTAACTTCATGAAGATGCGCTAGGTTGTTCTACCCTCAATTTAAGGAGTATCTCGAAAGTGATAAGGCGAAAAGTTGAGCTAATCTTTACAACCATGGTCAGCGAGCCGATGAACAACCATCACCAGATACCTTAGGCAAAGTTGGAAATGTCATGGGCAGCACTAAGTTGTCTAAGAAGCTGGGCCTTACCGGAGTATCTCCTGAAGAATATGGATTTAACTGACCAAGGTCCTCAACCTCTCTCGGAGCAATCAAATAGTTCCCTATGTTTAGAATGGGCAGAGTTATTGCTCTACTGAAGCCTGGAAAGGACTGTAGCAAGGGAGTATGGTAAACAAATTAATGGGTGCTAAGTCTTGGGAACCCACCATCATGGATTATGCTAAAAATTTATACAAAATATATTAACAAATTTTGTTTGTTTCTCTTTCGAGACGAGCTCAATAATCGGAAATGCAAATGGAAGAGGAAAGCCGAAGATAGCAACACACACACCAACCACTATGGGACGCTTTTCGTCTTTGGTTAGAAAAATTTTCAACCATATTGGGTGTGATGGCTTCAAGGGTCGTGCGTTGGTATGTTGTATTTGAATCGTATTAATAGCGAAAACGCATCTATGATACAATTACCACATTAAACACGCTCGACAACCCTGTCTATTAGCTGTACTTTTCCCCACTGCATGTTTTTTTGACAGTCATTCTGTCTGTGGCAAATACAAAATACAAATACAAACTTTGGGTCAACTTTTTGACTTTGGGTTAATTTTTTAACTTTGGGTCAATTTTTTAACTTTGGGTTAATTTTTTGATTTTGGGGTAATTTTTTGACTTTGGGGTAATTTTTTGGCTTTGGGGTCAATTTGACTATGGGTCCATTTCAACTCTAGGGTCATTTTTTTATTCTGGAATCATATTTGGATTTGGAGACTTTATTGATTCTGGCGAAAATTTTTGCTTAATGGTAAAACTGGAGTAAATTTTTGACCCTGGAATCTGAAGTCATTTCTTGACACTGAAATTATTATTTTTTCGTTGTTGACTTGGGTTCATTTTAAGATTCGGAGTCAATTTTTTATACAGTAATTAATAATAGGATAATTAACAATGGGATAAATTTTTGACTATACGTTTTAGACTTTAAAGACGAAAGTGTGACTTTGGGGTCAATTTTTGGCTCGGGAGTTATTTTTTTGATTCTGGAGCAGTTTTTGACTTGAGGTTAATTTTCTGATTTTTTTGAATGGGAGTACATTTTTATTCTTGGAATAAATTTTTAACTTTGATGTAATCTTCTGACTTTGATGTCAATTTGTGACTTTGGATTCAATTTCGGATGTTTTAGGATCAATTTGTGAATATGGGCTCATATGTTTATTCTGAAGTCATTGTTTGACATAGAACCGTTTACGGCTCTGAAGCAAATTTTTAGAGTTTGGGTCGATTTTTATATTCTATTATAAATTTTAGGCTTTAGAGTATATTTCTAGTGTTGGGCTTAAGTTTGACACTGGGTCTATTTTCGGCTCTGAATTCATTTTTACAATGAGGTAGATTTTTGAGCCTGAAGTAATTTTTTGATTCTATAGCTATTTTACAACCTGGAGTCAATTTTTGACTTTGGGGCAATTTATGGGGTAATTTTTTTTTACTTTAGGGTCAGTTTTCAACTTTAAGTTAAATTTTTGCATCCAGAGTCGTTTTTTATTCTTGTGTCATTTTAACGATTATTGACTCTGGAATAAATTTTCGATTCCGTAACAATTTTTTGTTTCTGCTGTCGATTTTTGACTTTGAGGTATTTTTTTGACATTGAAGTCATTTTTGATCCGGAGTCAATGTTTGATTTGGAAATAAATTTTTGACATCAATATTCGAATTTTGGTTAATTTTGACTTTGAGGTCTATTGTGCTTTGAGTAAATATCGAATCTGTGACAATTTTTTATTCGGGAGTCATTTTTTGACAATGGGCTAAATTTTTGACTCTGGAGCAACATTTAGATTCTGCAATCAATTTTGAACTTGGGGAATTTTATTTCTGGGATCAATTTTTGGGTTAAATTTTCGACTTTTGGCTTCAACTTTTGACCTTGGTTTCAATTTTTGAATTTGGCGTCTATTTGTAAAGCTGAATCAATTCTTTAATAAATTTAAATTTTCAACTTTAGAGTAAATTCTAGGCTTTGCAGAATTTTTTTTATTCGGCAATAAATTTATAACAAGGGGTAATTTCTTTAGATTGGACGCATTTTTAATTCGATAAAATTTTTAATTGTGGAATATGTTTTTGGACTTTGGTTCAATTTTGACCTGGGTTCAATGTTAGACTTTGGGTTCGACTTTAGACTTTGTGGTCATTTTGTCACTCTGAGTCAATTTTTGACTCTGGGGTCGTTATTTATTCAGGAGTTACTTTGGAAAATGGGTACAAATATTGGAGTTTGTGGAGTGGAGACTTTGTGGTCATTTTGTTACTCTGAGTCAATTTTTGACTCTGGTGTCGTTATTTATTTAGGAGTTATTTTGAAATATGGGGCCAATTATTGGAATTTGGAGCAAATTTTTGAGAGTTGCGTAGTTTTTTTTTCTATTTTGGAGTGAATTTTTAAAATTTTGGATGATTTTTGACATCGGATTTTTTTTGATTAAGAATTAATTTTTATTCTGAAATCAATTATGTACCAATTTGGTTTAAGAAAAAATTGTTGAGCTTAGGTTAAAATTTGACATTGCATTTAATTTTGGATGCAAATTTTGGGCTTTTGGGGTATTTTTCTGTATCTGAGTCAATTTTCGAATCTGGGGTCATTTTTAATATTCTACATTATAACTGTGGAACAGTGTGTTTTAACTTTGTGCATTTGTTTGCAACGCTAAAAAGGAGACGTGTTAGATCAATTGTTAAGTATTCCGATCGGCTGAGAGTTACTTCCTGATTCGATTTAGCTATGTCCGTTTGTCTGTCCATGTATTCTTGTAATCAAGGCACATCGCATATATTGTTCGATTATCATAAAATGTTGCAAGTGGCAATTCATAGACTCAAGGACGAACGCTACTGATTTTGGAAAAATTCGGTTCTTCATTCGATACGGCCTATTATGGCTGTAACAGCCACAGTTTTGGTCCCATCTTTCCAAAATTTTGCACATGGTGTTGATTTGATATTTAAACTTGTCGGCAATATTTCATCAAAATCGGTCCAGTTTTAGATAGAGCTCCCATATATATTATTCATCCAATATGCCTTATTATGGTTGTAGCAGCCACAATTTTAGTCCGATCTTCAGAAAATTTCAGCTAGTTTTTGACTTTGGAGTCATTTTTTTTGACTTTGAAATCATTTTATGATTCTGAAATGAATTTTTGACTTTGGATTGATTTTTTATTGGGGAGTCAATTTTTGACTTTGAGGTAAATTTTTAACTTCGGGGTCATTTTCTTTAGATTTGGAGGCAGTTTTTAATTCTGCAGAAAATTTTTGACTGTTGCCAAATTTTTGACTCTGGAGTAATATGTTGACTCGGGAGTCAATTTTTTAATCTGAAGTAATTATTTGATTTAGGCATTAATTTTCGACTTATTCACATAGGGTCAATTTGGGACTTGAGGTCAATATTTGACTCTGGAGTAAATTTCCACTTTGGAGTCGATTTTTAACTTACTTTGCTGCCTTTGGTGCTTAAAGCCTGGGTTAAAATCCTGGCGAGAACATAATAAAATCTTTTCCATTGGTGATTACAAAAAATTTGCTCATGAACATTTCATTAAGGATCAGGGGCAAACCACTCACATATCAAATATCATCGATTTAAGTTTTCGCTCAATGATAGGGGGCCTCCTTTATATAGCCGAGTCTGAGCGAAACCTCATTGTGGGAAAGTTTTTACATTGCTGTCATACCAAATGGTACAGTACCTCACAAATGTCGCCAGCATTAGGAGGGGCGACCACCGCTGAAAATGGTTGTCTGTTATTCTTGCCATGATGCGAACCCAGGCGTTCAGAGTCATATGGGGAAATGTTAACCTCTGCGCTACGTTAGCCTCGATTGTTGATTATCTCCTCACTAATATTGGTGCATGAAGAATATCGATCGATTCTCATCCTTATCAAGGCATGAGAATCGATCGAGAAGCTTCTCCAATAATCATTATGAGGACCATCATAGGTCGCCGTCCCTCCTGCCATGACTTTCGTAAGATTACTTAGTGACCTTTTGCCGAATGGCAGCAGTTCTTTTTTTCCTGTCCACGGCGAGCCAGAGAGTCCTGGCAATTATCTCAGCAATTCTCTGTGGTGAATGAGAGGCGCAATTCAAATAAAAACCAAATTCCTTGCAATCAATCCTATCTTTGCACCTGCCCCCAATGAAGACAAGAACGGAAATATCAAAAATACATTCACGAGCACTTTCAAAGATCTTTTGAATATCGATTCAAGCAATGACACTAAATACTAGCAGATTTTGATGCACAAGTGATAAGTGAGAATAGTTTTGGTCCCATTATAGTACCATTTTAGATGTTGCCGTTCAAAGAGGTTTAAGTGACGTTTGATTCTAAATTAAACTGAAATAAAATTATTCTATTTATTTAAATATTCGACTTATTTTCATGTATTTGTTGTTTCTTTTTCAAAAATCGAGCTCGAGGTCTTAAAATTTAACTCTTTTTTTTTTCGGTGTCACTCCCCTAGAAATTTTGTATAGGAATTAACTGGACAATTGTTCAAATCGCAATCGCACAAATTGCACATTCGCTTTAACATCAATGTAATCCTAGGTATGTCAACAAAAAAAAAAAAATCATCGAATAAACCGTTTCGTAGTTGTCATTTTTATTCATTTCAGACCTCAATGGTGCTTTTTTTTCATGCCAATCAAGGTGTGTCCCATTGCACCACCCAATGATTTTCAATAGTTTTATGTACATTTTTCTCTTTGTACTCCTCCAACCAACTCCTCTCTGGTTCTTCCACCGCTAGCCTCTGGCTTACATACTTGTATGCCATATTTGTAAAAAGGCATTTATTTACGAGGTTTTTTTTCCAAATTGAAATTTTATTCGTTTTGTTTGGGGGGAAAAATGTACATTGACCGGCCAGCCAATGTAGAAGTTGTTGTAGTCATTTTGCACATTTGGAACACCACACCAACAAAAAAAAAATAGCAAAAATTTAAAACTTAAACTATCAAAATGACGCCCAATAAAATCATTCATAGCTTAGGAAAGAAAAACCATGAAAAAAAAACTACAACAAGTCTGGTCGACTATTATCAATGCTATACACAACGCAAAGTATGGGGAAATTGTAATAAGGGGAGTATTTGGATTGGCGGATTTCTTTTCAGGATGAGCATTGAGCATGAGAAAATCTTCTTTCATCATTTTAATAGCTAACCGATTTAAGGCTAGCTCATTGATAAATAAGTTGCTTGAACGAATAAGCGTAGAAAGTCCTCTGACGTGTTTAGCTTTTTGGGTTTTTCAATTTGTTAGGTTATGGACCTAAGACCTAAGCCAGTAAACGGCACAAAAAGCCGATTACTGGCTTAAGTGTATGTCCATAGTAACATGGGGTGGATTAATATCTGCACCCTCTTTTCAACCTAACCTAAACTAGGATATGGTCTAGTTACGCTTTTGTCTCTTTGGTTACATCATCATAAGTCTGACTCCCTTTTAATACCCACCACCGTAGGATAGGGGGTATATTAATTTACTCATTCCGTTTGCAACGCATCGAAATATCAATTTCCGATCCTGCAAAGTATATATATTTCGGATCGTCGTAAAATTCTAAAACGATTTAACGACGTCCGTGTGTCTGTCCGTCCATCCGTCCGTCTGTCCGTTCGTCCGTCTGTCCGTCCGTCTGTCCGTCCGTCTGTCCGTCCGTCTGTCCGTCTGTCCGTCTGTCCGTCCGTCCGTCCGTCTGTCCGTCCGTCTGTCCGTCCGTCTGTCCGTCCGTCTGTCCGTCCGTCTATCCGTCCGTCTGTTGTAATCACTCTATAGGCTTCAAAAATTGAGATATTGAGCTGAAATTTGGCACAGATACGTGTTTTTGATGCACGCTGGTTAAGTTCTTGAACGGGCCAAATCGGACCATATTTGGATATAGCTGCTATATAGACCTATTTTCCGATAAAGGGTCTGAATACCATAAAAGCTTTATTTATTACCCGATTTCGCTGAAATTGAAAACGGTGAGTTATTTTAAGCCTCCCAACATCTGACCCAAATATAATTCAGATCGGACAATATTAAGATATAGCTACCATATAGACCGATCTCCCGATAAAGGGTCTGAAGGGAATAAAAGCTTTATTTTTTAACCGATTTCGCTGAAATTTGCAAAAGTGAGTTATTTTAAGCCTCCCGACATCTGACCTAAATATGGATTCGATCGGTCCATATTTAGATATAGCTACCATATAGACCGATCTCCCGATAAAGGGTCTGAAGCCCATAAAAGATTTATTTATTACCCGATTTCGGTGAAATTTGCAACAGTGAGTTATTTTAAGCCTCCCCACATCTGATCTAAATATGGTTCATATCGGATTATATTTATATATAGCTGTCATATAGACCGATCTGCCGATAAAGGGTCTAATGCCCATAAATGCTTTATTTTTCATCCGATTTCGATGAAACTTGGAATAGCGCACAGTTTTAAGCCTCTCTACATCTGACCCAAATATGGTTCAGATCGGTCAATATTTAGATATAGCTGACATATAGACCGATCTCCCGATAAAGGGTCTGAAGCCCATAAAAGCTTATTTATTACCCGATTTCGATTAAATTTGCAACAGTGAGTTATTTTAAGCCTCCCAACATCTGACCCAAATATGGTTCAGATCGGACTATATTGAGATATAGCTACCATATAGACCGATCTCCCGATAAAGGGTCTGAAGACCATAAAAGCTTTATTTATTACCCGATTTCGCTGAAATTTGAAACAGTGAGTTATTTTAAGCCTCTCAACATCTGACCTAAATATGGAGTAGATCGGTCCATATTTAGATATAGCTACCATATAGATCGATCTCCCGAAAAAGGGGTCTGAAGACCATAAAAGATTTATTTATTACCCGATTTCGGTGAAATTTGCAACAGTGAGTTATTTTAAGCCTCCCCACATCTGATCTAAATATGGTTCATATCGGATTACATTTATATATAGCTGCCATATAGACCGATCTCCCGATAAAGGGTCTGAAGACCATAAAAGCTTTAGTTTTAATCCGATTTCGCTGAAACTTGGAATAGTGCGCAGTTTTAAGCCTTTCTACATCCGACAAAAATATGGTACAGATCGGACTATATTTAGATATAGCTGCCATATAGACCGATCTCCCGATAAGGGGTCTCAAGGCCATAAAAGCTTTAGTTTTTATCCGATTTCGCTGAAATTTGAAATAGAGCGCAGTTTTAAGCCTCTCTATATCCGACAAAAATATAATTCCGATCGGGAGATATGTAGCTGCCATATAGACCGGTCTCCAGATAAAGGGCCTGAAACCCATAAAAGCTTTTTTTTTAAATTGATTTCTCTGAAATTTGAAACAGTGAGTAGTTTTACGCCTTCCAACATAAGACCCTAATATGGTTCAGATCGGACTATATTCAGATATAGCTGCGATATTGACCTATCCGCCGATAAAGGGTCTAAAGCCCATAAAAGCTCTATTTATTACCCGATTTCGTTGAAATTTTAAACAGTGGGTAGTTTTAGGTCTACCGACGTCCGTCCCAAATATGGTTTGTATCGGACAATATTTAGATATAGCTTCCATACAGAGCGAACTGCCGATAAAGGGTCTGAAGCCCATTTATTTTTGCAAAAGGCTTATTTTTTATCCGATTTCGTTGAAATTTTAAATACAAAATTCAACAGTGACTTATATTTAGTAGACCACTCAATGTCCGTGCCGATATCCAATTTTCACCAGATTGTGGCGAAAGGGGGTGTACATATACACCCGAGGTGGTGGGTATCCAAAGTTCGGCCCGGCCGAACTTAATGCCTTTTTACTTGTTTTTCTGTAGGTTAGATACAAAAACACTTACCCTACAACAGCCCATACCACTGGCTGTAGGGTATAACAAAAAAATTCTTTGGCAATTCATAATGAAATATTTTGCCATTGTCGTTTCGTTTTTTCCTTCCACCCCCCTTTTAACCTTTGATTCTGTGGATAATTTTTTTTTTTCATAAACATTGGTTTGTGTCCATTTCAATTCAAAATTCAATTTGAAATTGAAGCCAAGAAAAATAATTATACCTCACTGTCAGTCAATTTAAATGGCCTTATATATCACAAGACAACGTCCGTCTGTGGTCGTCGTCAACAATAACGAAAATTTATCGCAATCGCCTAACGTTGGCGTTCATTGTCGCACATTCCTTAACATTTGTGCGCCACTGATCATAGAGCCTCCGCCATCCCCTCCCCCACCCAACTGAAGTTCATCACTTAGGTGCTCTGGAGCAGCAACAACACTGTGAGGTGGTGAGTGAGGGTGGGACCAGCTTGTCTCTTTAAACCTGGGATTTGGTTGTGAAGTGATATTCACTTCAAAATGTTATTGGAATTCAAATGTCATTAGAATTCAATTAGCGATGGCTTGGCGATTTAAATGCCCCACAATAAGCGAAAAAAAAAATAAATAACAAACACACACATTGACAATTGACTATTCCTAGAATTGTTTAGATTTCAAATTTCTCGTGCTGGACGGACGGATGGATGGACAGACCGACATACTTGGTGTTTTTGTGTTTTTATATTTATATGGGAATCACACAAAAAAATGCTGTGTGTGGCCGGAAATATTTGTAGATGAATGATTGACATCAGATGCATATATAACGAGTTTGATAACTGGAGTGAGTGGAAAGATATCTTGGGAGTTGGGATTTATGGAAGACATAAAGAATATATTTTACAAGAAAAAAATAGATAATATCAGATTTTTGCAAAAAAGGATATAAGAAAAGATTTGCTCTGCTATTAGAGCGATATCAATATATGGTCCGGTTTGGACCACAATTAAATTATATGTTGGAGACCTGTGTAAAATGTCAGCCAATTCGAATAAGAATTAAAATAAGAAGTAAAATAGAGAGATCGATTTATATGGGAGCTGTATCGGGCTATAGACCGATTCAGACCATAAAAACACGTATGTTGATGGTCATGAGAGGATCCGTCGTACAAAATTTCAGGCAAATCGGATAATAAAGAAATTTTGCACAAATACTTTTTATTAGTGTAGGTCGGTTGGGATTGTAAATGGGCCAAATCGGTCCATGTTTTGATATAGCTGCCATATAAACCGATATTGGGTCTTGACTTCTTGAGCCTCCAGGATTTGAACCCAGGCGTTCGTCGCGTCATAGGCGGACATGTTAACCTCTGCGCTACGGTGGACTCCTCAATCTCTATATATGGGAGTTTTATATAAATTTGAACCGATGAAATTTGGCAGAGGCTTCTAGATGGCACTTCAAATCAAATTTCGTGCGAATCGGTTTTAAAATTGGGGCAATTACGACCATTTAAGTTCAAATCGGGCGATATCTTATATATGAAATGCAATTTGTGTTTGTTCCGTAAAGACTCAAAAATGGCTCAACCGATTTTTTCGAAATTTTTGCATATTGTGTAGTTTGGTCTGGAAGGAAACATAGGCTATATAATTTTTTGATATCGTGAGGGGTGGCGGACCCTCCCCCTTACCCCAAAAGTACTACCCGAAAATAAAAGTGAGCCGATTGGGACAATATGGGATTCAAATGAAAGCTATTCAAGAGTAGAGTACGAATTTCATAATAAAAGTTGGGTCCATGTACCTGGGGGGGCTCCCCCAACCCAAAAACCCCTTAAAATAGGTTTATTTGACGATCATGATAATATGGGACTCAAATGAAAGGTATTCGGGAGTAGATTACGAATATGGTCAGGAAGTAGGAATGGGCTTTATAATTTATAGATAACGGAAGGGGGCGGACCCTACATCGTTACCTCAAAAACCCCACCCAAAATCAAAAGTGGACCGATCGGGACAATATGGGTATCAAATGAAAAGTATGCGGGAGTAGATAGCGAATCTGTCGTAGAATGCAAATTCATGTCGAAGAATAGGGGGTCACCCCACCCCCCACAAAAATGCCCAAAATGGGCACATTAGCGAATCACGGATATATGTTTGTTCCGTATAGACTGAAAAACGGCAGAACCGATTTTCTCGTAATTTTCGCATATTGTGTAGAAGGGGGACGGACCCTCCCCCTTATGCCAAAAACACAACCCAAAATCAAAAGTGGACCGATCGGAACAATATAGGTTAGGTTAGATTAGGTTGAAAAGAGGGTGTAGATATTAATCCGCTCCATGCCACTATGGACATATACCTAAGCCAGTAATCGGCTTGTTGTCTGCTTTAAAAACTATAAAGCAACCTCTAAAAAGAAAATTTTAAGTTAGGAATTCTGTGCTACTTACAGAATCCTAAATTGTTTTCAATGCCACTCCCCTAAGTTGGTTCATGTCTGATACCCAAAATTCCACTAAACCGATATATTCAAAGTTCATGACAATGAGGTACTCAAAGGAAAAGTATTAGGCAATAGATTACAAATAAAGGGTGATTTTTTTGAGGTTAGGATTTTCATGCATTAGTATTTGACAGATCACGTGGGATTTCAGACATGGTGTCAAAGAGAAAGATGCTCAGTATGCTTTGACATTTCATCATGAATAGACTTACTAACGAGCAACGCTTGCAAATCATTGAATTTTATTACCAAAATCAGTGTTCGGTTCGAAATGTGTTCATTCACCGTAACGTTGCGTCAAACAGCATCTTTGAAAAAATACGGTCCAATGATTCCACCAGCGTACAAACCACACCAAACAGTGCATTTTTCGGGATGTATGGGCAGTTTTTGAACGGCTTCTGGTTGCTCTTCACTCCAAATGCGGCAATTTTGCTTATTTACGTAGCCATTCAACCAGAAATGAGCCTCATCGCTGAACAAAATTTGTCAAAATTTGAACACATTTCGAACCGAACACTGATTTTGGTAATAAAATTCAATGATTTGCAAGCGTTGCTCGTTAGTAAGTCTATTCATGATGAAATGTCAAAGCATACTGAGCATCTTTCTCTTTGACACCATGTCTGAAATCCCACGTGATCTGTCAAATACTAATGCATGAAAATCCTAACCTCAAAAAAATCACCCTTTATGACATAAAACATTAGGTCCATGTAATGGGAGTTCGCCCACCCCCAAATACCCCCAAATGGGCATATTAGCCGACCATAGCTATATGGGACTCAAATGAAAGGTATCAGGGAGTAGATTACGAATATGACATTAAAATTTGCTTTCAAGTATAGGTGGCGCTTTCGCTTCTAAAGATACGTCAAATGGGTTGTTTGACCCATTATGACAATACGGGAATTTCATATACAATTTTGGAGCCAAGTGTTTTGGGGTACGCCCTAAAGCACCCCCTAAACTGAACTTCATTTCGCGTGGGGAATAAAAAACGAATTTGATATCTATTTTCAGTGCAAAGTGCCGGTGGCCGCCCCAGGCCCAAAACACCCTCCAAACGGTTCATATTTACCAGCCTTGGCAATATGGGTCTTAAATTTGAGGGGATTTGGAAGTGCAGCAAGGGGAGGGTGCCATCCCTCTCCTAATGAGAACATTACCCTAAGGAAGAACATTACCACCAGGAACCGAGAAGGGGCAAATTCTCACACATTAATGAGTGCTTTCCGATTCAAGTTTAAACTCAGTGATAAGGGACGTTTTTATACCCTCCACCATAAGATGGGGGGTATACTAATTTCGTCATTCTGTTTGTAACTATTCGAAATATTCGTATGAGACCCCATAAAGTATATATATTCTTGATCGTCGCGACATTTTATGTCGATCTAGCCATGTCCGTCCGTCTGTCTGTCGAAAGCACGCTAACTTCCGAAGGAGTAAAGCTAGCCGCTTGAAATTTTGCACAAATACTTCTTATTAGTGTAGGTCGGTTGGTATTGTAAATGGGTCATATCGGTCCATGTTTTGATATAGCTGCCATATAAACCGATCTGGGATCTTGACTTCTTGAGCCTCTAGAGTGCGCAATTCTTATCCGATTGGAATGAAATTTTGCACGACGTGTTTTGTTATGACATCCAACAACTGTGCCAAGTATGGTTCAAAACGGTCCATAACCTGATATAGCTGCCATATCAACCGATCTTGGGTCTTGACTTCTCGAGCCTCTAGAGTGCGCAATTCTTATCCGATTGGAATGAAATTTTGCACGACGTGTTTTGTTATGATATCCAACAACTGTGCCAAGTATGGTTCAAATCGGTAAATAACCTGATATAGCTGTCATATAAACCTATTTGGGGTCTTGACTTCTTGAGCCGCTAGAGGGCACAATTCCTATCTGATTTCGCTGAAATTTTGCATGAGGTCTTTTATTATGACTTTCAACAACTGTGCCAAGTATAGTTTAAAACGGTCCATAACCTGATATAGCTGCCATATAAACCGATCTTGGGTCTTGACTTCTTGAGCCTCTAGAGTGTGCAATTCTTGTCCGATTGGAATGAAATTTTGTACGACGTGTTTTGTTATGATATCCAACAACTGTGCCAAGTATGGTTCAAATCGGTTCATAACCTGATATAGTTGCCATATAAACCGATCTTGGGTCTTGACTTCTTGAGCCTCTAGGGGTCGCAATTCTTATCCGATTGGAATGAAATTTTGCACGACGTGTTTTGTTATGATATCCAACAATTGTGCCAAGTATGGTTCGAATCGGTTTATAACCTGATATAGCTGTCATATAAACCTATCTGGGGTCTTGACTTCTTGAGCCTCTAGAGGTCGCAATTATTATCCGATTTGCCTAAAATTATGTACTACGGATCTTCTCATGACCATCAACATACGTGTTTATTATGATCTGAATCGGTCTATAGCCCGATACAGCTCCCATATAAATCGATCTCTCTATTTTACTTCTTGAGCCCCCAAAGGGCGCAATTCTTATTCGAATTGGCTGACATTTTACACAGGTCTCCAACATATAATTTAATTGTGGTCCAAACCGGACCATATCTTGATATTGCTCTAATAGCAGAGAAAATCTTTTCTTATATCCTTTTTTGCCTAAGAAGAGATGCCGGGAGAAGAACTCGGCAAATGCGATCCATGGTGGAGGGTATGTAAGATTCGGCCCGGCTGAACTTAGCACGCTTTTACTGGTTTTTTTTTATAGCCCAGTCCGACCGGCTTCCCGCAGTTAGGGGAATATTTTTTTAATTGACCATGCAACATTAAGATGCTTTGTTCGATGATCTCGCCAAGATTCGAACGCGTTTGTAAGTTTTTGAAGTTTCAATGTTTATGCGAAATGTATGAAATTGAAGCTTACAGGAACTTTAGAGGCCCATAGATAGGCCTTCGTTTTCGACGATTCCTCGATTTGACATCTTGATCGCCTAGAATTATCATCTTTTCCCTGATTGGGCTAAATATTAGTATGTGAAGTATACCTATGACCTCGTATATCGTATAGTGGTGGATATCAGCCTGATTAAATCTAAGTGCTGCGCTTTTTTTTTGTTTCTTTTTTTTTTTAATAAATTTTATCCCCTGCTCGTTGATTGGATAATCAACTTCAACAACATTTCAACCATTCCAATTGGTTTTTTTTTTCAAAGTGTACCCCGTCTTAGGCATGTTCAGCTAACTAGTATGTTAAGGTATGTCTTTTCTATGACCATAAATGACTATGTTTGCTTTTTTTAAAAATCAGCGACATGGTATGCATCTTAAATAAACGTGTGAAACGAAGAAACAAATATTCCGCACCGGCTTTAAATGGCACATACATTTTGTTCATACACACACTATGTGTCTATGTATGTTCGTGCGGACTTTAACAAAAATGCCTCAAATGTACAGAGAATGTGTGATGAAAAAATCAAAAAAATAAAAAAAACTTAAAAAGAAATATGCGAAATGGCCTACAAACATTTGAAGAAGAAAAAACAAAAAAAAAAAAAAATAACCATCATAAAAACGCAAAAACCAAACAAACGAAAAATTCCTAAGGCATTAGAATAGACAACAACCACCATCACCAAAGCATGGCTAATAATTATGCGATATTTTTGAAGACCAACAATAAAAAAAGCAACAAAAAAAAATCGAAAAAATTTAAACATAAATAAATATTATGGCCATAGTTTTAACGAAATACAAACAAATGTTGTTTGTCTGTGTGCCATCGTGCCATTTATATTCACTTTATGTAGTTTAGTGAATAATTTTGTTTTGTTTATTTGTCAATCGTTAGATTTATTAAAGAAGATTTTCTCGGAAAGGTCTTTGCTGACGTGAAATTTGTCATATATCCGCCATTTCTTATGCCAAAAAATGAGGTTAGGCAATACATTTAACACTTGGCAAATTATAGGTAGCCAGTTGGCGCCCAACGTGGGTGCGGGGATTATTTATTATGTGATTATAGATTATAAAAGGTTAATCAATACATTGGAGGTTTTTGGTTTAGTCAGGGGTAGGAGATTCCATACTACGAACTAGCGTACAGGAAGCCGAAGATGAGACCATCACCGACTTTCTCAAGATTCGAAAGACCTGGATAGGCAAAGATCCTAATATTGCAACATCAGGCAGAGCAGTGATAGATGAGTTCATAGAGCCTAACGAACAGGATACCGATGATGAGACTATCACCGTCTCCCAAGAAGCCTATTTACTGGGTGACCATTGATTGAGGTCAGTGCAATGACAGATGACTTCAAAGAGCCTAACGAACAGGGTGCCGATGATGAGACTGACCACCGACTCCCAAGAAGACCATTTACTGGGTGACCATTGATTGAGGTCAATGCAGTGACAGAGCCTAACGAACAGGATACTGATGATAAGACCGATCACCGACTCCCAAGAAGCCCATTTACTGGCTGACCATTGATTGAGGTCAGTGCAGTGACAGATGATTTCATAGAGCCTAACGAACAGGATGCCGATGATGAGACCGATCACCGTCTCCCAAGAAGCCCATTTACTGGGTGACCAATGATTGAGGTCATCCATAGAAACCTCCATAAAAGCTATGCAATAAACAAGGGCACGGTTCACATTGGCTTTGATTCAGGAGCCATGGACGACCCGGAACAAAGTTTGTGGACTGAATCACATCAACTTTTATACCCTTCACCATAGGATGGGGGTATACTAATTTCGTCATTCTGTTTGTAACTCCTCGAAATATTCATCTAAGAAGATATATTCTTGACCGTCATGACATTTTAAGTCGATCTAGACGTCCGTCTGTCCGTCCGCCTGTCTGTCGAAAGCACGCTAACTTGCGAAGGAGTAAGGCTAGCCGTTTGAAATTTTGCATAAATACTTCTTATAAGTGTAGATCGATTGGGATTGTAAATGGGCCATATCGGTCCAGATTTAGATATAGCTGTCATATAAACCAATCTTGGATCTTGACTTCATGAGCCACTAGAGGGCGCAATTCTTATCCGATTTGGCTAGAATTTTGCATGAAATGTTCTGTTATGATTTCGAATAACTGCATCAAATATGGTTCAAATGGGTTAATAACCTGATATAGCTGTCATATAGACCGATCTGGGGTCTTGACTTCTTGAGCCTTCAGACCTTCCAATTCCTATCCAATTTAGCTGAAAATTTGCACGACATGTTTTGTTATGACTTCCAACAACTGTGCTAAATATGGCTCAAATTTATCCATAACCAGATATAGCTGCCATATAAACCGATCTTGGATCTTGACTTCTTGAGCCACTAGAGGGCGCAATTATTATCCGATTTGGCTGAAATTTTGCATGAGGTGTTTTATTATGACTTCCAACAACTGTGCTAAATATGGTCCAAATTGGTCCATAACCTGATATAGCTGCCATATAAACCGATCTGGGGTCTTGACTTCTTGAGCCACTAGAGGGCGCAATTATTATCCGATTTGGCTGAAATTTTGCATGAGGTGTTTTATTATGACTTCCAACAACTGTGCTAAATATGGTCCAAATTGGCCCATAACCTGATATAGCTGCCATATAAACCGATCTGGGATCTTGACTTCTTGAGCCGCTAGGGGGCGTAATTATTATCCGATTTGGCTGACATTTCGTACAAGGGCTTCTCTTATGACCTCCAACGTACGTTCTTATCATTTCCAACAACTGTGCGAAATATGGTCCAAATTGGTCCATAACCTGATATAGCTGCCATATAAACCGATCTTGAATCTTGACTTCTTGAGCCCCCACAGGGCGCAATTTTTACCCGATTTGGCTAAAATTTTGCATGAGGTGTTTTGTTATGATTTCCAACAACTGTTCTAAATATGGTCCAAATTGGTTCATAACCTGATATAGCTGCCATATAAACCGATCTGGGATCTTGAATTCATAAGCCACTAGAGGGCGCAATTCTTATCCGATGAGGCTGAAATTTTGCATGAGGTGTTTGTTATGATTTCCAATAACTGTGCTAAATATGGTTCAAATCGGTCCACAACCGGATATAGCTGCCATATAAACCGATCTGGGATCTTAACTTCTTGAGCCGCTAGGGGGCGTAATTATTATCCGATTTGGCTGAAATTTCGTACAAGGGCTTCTCTCATGACATCCAACGTACGTTGTTATGATTTCCAATAACTGTGCTAAATATGATCCAAATTGGTCCATAACCTGATATAGCTGCCATATAAACCGATCTGGGGTCTTGACTTCTTGAGCCCCCAGAGGACGCAATTCTTGTCCGATGAGGCTGAAATTTTGCATGAGGTGTTTTGTTATGACTTCAAACAACTGTGCTAAATATGGTTCAAATCGGTCCATAACCTGATATAGCTGCCATATAAACCGATCTGGGGTCTTGACTTCTTGAGCCCCCAGAGAGGGCAATTCTTACCCGATTTGGCTGAAAATTTGCATGACGTGTTTTGCTATGACTTCCAACAACTGTTCTAAATATGGTCTAAATTGGACCATAACCTGATATAGCTGCCATATAAACCGATCTTGAATCTTGACTTCTTGAGCCCCCAGAGGGCGCAATTCTTATCCGATGAGGCTGACATTTTGCATGAGGTGTTATGTTATGATTTCCAACAACTGTTCTAAATATGGTCCAAATTGGTCCATAACCTGATATAGCTGCCATATAAACCGATCTTGAATCTTGACTTCTTGAGCCCCCAGAGGGCGCAATTCTTACCCGATTTGGCCGAAATTTTGCATGAGGTGTTATGTTATGATTTCCAACAACTGTGCTAAATATGGTTCAAATCGGTCCACAACATGATATAGCTGCCATATAAACCGATCTGGGATCTTGACTTCTTGAGCCACTAGAGGGCGCAATTATTATCCGATGAGGCTGAAATTTTGCATGAGATGTTTTGTTATGACTTCAAACAACTGTGCTAAATATGGTTTAAATCGGCCCAAAACCTGATATAGCTGCCATATAAACCGATCTAGGATCTTGACTTCTTAAGCCGCTAGGAGGCGTAATTATTATCAAGGGCTTCCCTCATGATCTCCAACGTACGTTTCAAATATGGTCTGAATTGGTCCATAGCCTGAAACAGCTCCCCTATAAACCGATCTCCCTATTTTACTTCTTAAGCCCTTAAAAGGGACTTCTACTGCGGCCTCCAACATTCAGTTCATTACAATCGGCCCTTTTGCATAATGGATTCCTTTAATTAAGTACATGATTTTCTTAGTCAAAGAGACATTTGCCTACACTTCCAAAACTTTAGACCTTTATTAAAACATATAAATCTTTAAAATTAGGATGAAATATAGGGATATTTTGTGTTATACTAGCATTTAGGATAAAAGCATAAATATTAAATAAAAATTCCTTCAGCTAAAGTTAATTTTCTTTAAAATTTGTAAACTTTAATTTAAGTTTAGTTCGAAAACATTTTGTAAAGAGGAAAAGTGCACAGAATTTTAGGAATATTTTTATTATACTACCATTTAGGATAAATATACTTTAATATCAAATACAACTTTTTTTACCAAAGTAAATTTTTCGTAAATGTTTGATAAATGTATTTAAGTTTAGTTGCACTAATCTTTATAGTTAGGACAAAAATGGTAAGGAGGAAAATAAATATTAAAAAGTGTTCCAAGTAGTTTCTCCCTATCTTATTTTTTGGTTTTAGGTTAAGTAACTTTAATTTGCTGCTTTTACTTACAAAATGGAGACAATTGACTTAATTTCCTAAGAAATTCTCTTGTATTCCCTATATGAAGTCATTGACCTGTTGTGTCTCGTGTATTTTCCCATTATTTTGGGTTTTTGAAAAAAAATATTTATTATCGCTACATGGACTTTGTTTGGAATTTTCCCATAATTAATTCATAGTTAAGGCTTCTGTGTCCCCGCCAAGCAATATGGAATTATGTGTGACATTTATTATCCACAATCGAATGTTGTGAATTCCATTACAAAGCCCTGGTGACCAGAGCTGTCAATGACTGACAGTGCGACGCCCCCGTGCCCTCTAAAATGGCAGTAGTCATTACTCATGGGTGGTAAGGGTGGAGTCATTAAACTTTTATCGATTTTATTTTCATTAGAAATATTCATATGGCAGATAAATAAATGCGGCATGGACAGACGATAGTAGACAAATGGAAATAGGGTGAGACATAACGTCAGAATTTGTCTCATTTCTAAGAGCTATTTGGCTAGGTTGGGTTTTTATTTTCATTTAACCCCATTTCACATTCAACGTGAGAGAATTTTATTTTCTATAAATTTTTAACATTCCATCACCCTTAAGCGGAAGGTAATTTTCATTGCCGGTTTGTGTTTTCTGTGAAGCCATTAAACACCATTGTCGTTTAACGCTCTAGTTGCAAAGTCAAATCCCTACCTAGACTCACCCCCACTACTGTCACACACGAGCATGATGTGAAGGTCATAGAAAGAGTGCCATAGAATGTGGCACAATATGGGATTACACTTAACAACAAAATTCCTATGACACAATTGCCACGAATTAACCAAAAACAAAAAAAGCCTTTTTGACTATTTACCCACATTCGATTTGTAAAAGTTTAAGGCATTTGCTGTAATGCCATGTAATACCAATTACTTAAATACGATGGGCCACATCGTATTTGTGGCTAGAAACTTTTTACTTGCGTTACCACAACACCTGTCCATACCCAGCCAGTTGATTTTCATTACCATGGGATTTTGGTTTGTTGTTCTTTTCTTGCTTGTATCGATTTTCAATTGTGAAGCTAGCAATTAAGAAGCTTTAACTAATCGCTTTAATCAAATGAGTAACGTGTTTTATATTTACAATACATTGATACCAAAGACAAGAAATATTGTGGAGAAATTTGGTTTCGACATGACAGGACTACATTCTTTCCTAAAGACCACATTTCGTAGAAAGAATTCCCATAAAAAATTTTCTAATGAAAAAATTTATATGATATTTTCCGCTAAGATCAAATTTGCAAAAATTTTTCTATAAAGACAAAATTTTCTCTAAAGACTAAATTTTCATGAAATTGTCTCTAAAGACAAAATTTCCACGAAATTTTCTCTAAAGACAAAATTTCCACGAAATTTTCTCTAAAGACAAAATTTCCACGAAATTTTCCCTAAGGATAAAATATCCACGAAATTTTCTCTAAAGACAAAATTTCCACGAAATTTTCTTTAAGGATAAAATTTCCACGAAATTTCCTCTAAAGACAAAATTTCCACGAAATTTTCTCTAAAGACAAAATTTCCACGAAATTTTCTCTAAAGACAAAATTTCCACGAAATTTTCTCTAAAGACAAAATTTCCACGAAATTTTCTCTTAAGACAAAATTTCCACGAAATTTTCTCTAAAGACAAAATTCCAAGAAATTTCCTTTGAAGACAAAATTTCAATGGAATCTTCTCTTAAGACAAAAATTCCGTTAAATTTTCTCTAAAGACAAAAATTTCACGAAATGTTCTCTGACGACAAAATGGCCAACAAATTTTCTTTAGAGACAAAATTTCAATGAAATTTTCTCTGAAGACAAAATTTCCACGAAATTTTCTCTAAAGACAAAATTTCCATGAAATTATCCCTAAAGATAAAAGTTTCCGGGAAATGTTCTTAAAGACAAAATTTTCATGAAAGTATCTTTTCGGGAAAATTTTCTCTATCGCCAAAATTTCAATGGAATTTTCTATAAAGACGATGGAATCTTATATATAAAAATCAATTTGTGTTTGTTTGTAGATTTGTTGGTTTGTTTGTTTGTTTGTTTGTATGTTTGTGTGTTCCTTAAATTGAAATTTTCACAGATGGCGCATAATGATCCCCTGGTGAAAATAGGGTACTAAATTTTTTGATATCTCAAGGGGGGTCGGACCCTTCCCCTTACCCTAATTTTCAGAAACGCCAGATCTCGGAGATGGGTGGTGCGATTTAAGCGAAATTTTGTGTGCTCTCATATAGTAGCCTAAAAGTAAAAATTTGGTATCCAAATTGCGGATGGGGTACCTAGGGGGGCCGCCCCACCCTAAAACCTACCAAACATATAAAACATATATTTAGACCAATCACGACAAAATGGGACTCAAATCAAAGGTATTTAGGATAAGAAAACGTATCTGATATCCAATTGTCGAACCAGGTGCTAGGGGGAGCACCCCAAAACACCCCTAAATCGGACATATTTACCGACCATGGCAATATGGGACTCAAATGAAAGGTATTTGCGAGTAGAATACGAATCTGATATCCAAATGTGGGACCACGTTTCTGGGGGTCCACCCCTTCCCCAAAAAACCCCCCAAACAGGACTTATTTACTGACCATGGGAATATGGGGCTTAAATAAAAGGTATATGAATGTAGAATACGAATCTGATATCAAAATATGAGACCAAGTGTTTGGGGGGCCGCCCCTCCCCAAAAACATCCCCCAACATTTACGACCATAGCAATATGGGGCTCAAATGAAAGGTCTTTGGGAGTAAAGCACGAATCTGATATCAGTATTTGGGAAAAGTGTCTATGGGGTAAGTATTTGCTGACTTTTGCAATACGAGGCTCAAATAAGAGGGTTTTTAGAGTGGAACACGAATCCGATATAGATTTCAAGGCCAACTCACTGAGTGGCCGCCCATATTTCAGATACGTGGTCTACTCCCAAATACCTTTAATTTGGGTCCATATTTCCATAGTAGGCAAACATGACTGGCTTAGGGGGCTTGGGGGTATTGTTTTTAGGGCCAATACCCGAAACCGGACATATTTGCTGACTTTTGTAATAAGAAGTTTAAATGAGATTTGAAAACGAATTTGATATCTAATTTTGAGGCCAATGTCAATATGGGGTTCAAATAAATGTTATATAGATATATGAGAATAGAGCACGTTGCTGATGTATTTTCCAGGCTTAGTGTTTGGGCAACCACCCTTATCCCCAAAACACCCCTAAATCGGCAATATTTACCGACCATGTCAATGTGGAGCTTAAATGAAAGGTATTGGGGGGTAGAGCAAGAATTGATACCCACTTTCGGGATCAATTTTCTGGGGGTCAACCCCTTTCTCAACATATGGGGTTCAAATAAATGATATATAGATATATGAGAATAGAGCACGTTGCTGATATATTTTCCGGGCTTAGTGTTTGGGGGACTACCTCAATCTGCAAAACACCCCTAAATCTGTCATATTTACCGACCATGTCAATGTGGAGTTTAAATGAAAGGTATTGGGGGGTAGAGCAAGAATTGATACCCACTTTTGAGACCAATTTTCTGGGGGTCAACCCCTTTCCCAAAATACCCCACAAGCACTCATTTTTTAGTGTCCATCGCAAAATTGGGCTCAAATAAAGGTATTTGGGAGTAGAATACGAATTTGATATCCATATTTAGGACCACGTATTTAGGGCATCACCCCTTCCTTAAAACACCCCGCAAAGGGTAAAAAATTTTCGCCCATGCCAATATGTGGTATTTAAGATTAGAAAACGAATTTGATAACCTATTTTGGGCCATGTGTTTGGGGGACGCCTTATCGTATAAACTCCCCTAAACCAATGGCAATATGGGGTTAAAATAAATGGTTTTTGAAAGAAGAGCTGATATTTGTTCAGAACCAAGTGCCTGGGGGACCAACTCACGCCCGAAAACACCCATAATCAGATATCATGAGAGTAGCGGCCTGAAATAAAGTATTCTAGGAGTGGAGTACACCTTACATCCAAACTAAAATTCGTATACCAATAAAGATCATATGGGATTCGGACAAAGGCACTTATAGTGTTAAACAATTAGTCAAGCGATATACTATGTTCGTAGCATGGTATTTCACTAAAAGCTCTTTAATTGTCGAAAATAAATATTCCAAGGAAACTTTTGTTCCATATAAAGTAAAAGAAGGCGCAGCGGAGCGGGCCCGGGTCAGCTAGTAGATAAATAAAATAAAGCGATATATATTTTGTTGTTTGAACTCACCTTAAACAGTGCCAAATACAGCACTTGTTTGCATGGAATTATACCAACATGTTGATAATAAGATAAACATAATCCACGGCGAAAGAGAAATATATACGAAAATTCAAATCCACAAGAAATTAAACGAAGTCCAATAATGGATGGAGATTTGAACGACGCCTATGAGGATGATGATGCTGAAGCTGCTGCTGCTGTTGATGATTAATCCAATAGTATTAACAAAATATCTTTATTTTTTGTTGTTTTATTTTCGTTATTTAATTTTTGCTTTTCGTTTTTGTTGATTTTGTTTGATTAGAAAAAAAAACCTTTTTTTTTTGTTAATTTTTTCGTATAGAAACTAGTTATGATTTGTTTGTTATGAAGAAAACCCGAAATACGCACACTGAAAAAATAAACAAAAATACAAAAACAAAATTAAACATTTTTTAACAATGGAAAATAGCCACACGCACACACACACACACACACAAACACACATTGGAATGATGTAGTGGGTATGTGTATGTATGAAATGAAATATATTTTGGTGTTTGTTGTTTTTCTTAAAACTTATAAATTATTTTTCTTCATCGATTCTTTTAACGCTGGTCTATAAATAGGTTTCTCTCTTATCCATGGTGTTCGTTTGTTTGTTTTGTATTAAAATTTATGTGATGTTATTTTTTTGTTTTTAAATACACGTTTTTATTTTGCTGAATTGCTGTTTTTTTCTTTTAAATTCATTCACTTTTTGGTTGGTTTTTCTCTTTTCAAAAATTCATGTTTTTAAGGTTTTTTGTATTTTTTTCCATATTATAACTGCTCCTATATTTGCGTCAACAATAAAATATTCATAAATTTTGGTTTTTTTAGCTTTGTTGTTATTGTTAGTGAATTAAAAAATCACGGACACATGGTATTTTTTTCTGTTTTTTTTTTGTCGTCAGATACCTGGTGACTGATATACACACACACACACACGCAGACACACTCAACACATCACACCGGTCTTTTTGGCCGTTTGTCGTTGTCGCCATCATCGTCATACTTGTTGTCTTGTTGGGGCTTGAGGAGGTTGTTTTTGTGTGAATGAGGCCTACGTCAAGAATTCTGTGACGCGTTTGAAAAGGGGAAAATACAGCGCATACTTTTGAAATTAACTCATTTGAAAATGCGTATTTTTGGTGATGAGAATTAAGCACGTTTAGTGGGTGGCAAATCATCCATGTTTTTTTTTTCGCCATTTGCTAATTTGTCATAAGCATGTAGTCAGGCATATGTAATTGGTTTCATATTAAGTTTGAATTTCTAATTAATGAGTTAGAAATATTTGTAGCATACGCACATTATTAGTAAGATACTGTTAACAATTCATATAATGGATGACTCTTATTGGAACATGATTGGTTCGATGTCATTGTTCGAATCAAATTAGCTAATTAGAAACAACTTTGTATGGGCCTAAGCTGCAAGAGAGCCATAGGAAAAAGTTGGAAGTTTCTACTCCGTGTGATGCTCTGGGTGTATACAGCAGTTGTCAGACCAATAATACTATATGGTGTTGTGGTCTGGTGGACGGCGCTTCAAAAGTCCAGCTATTGTTAAATACCCAGCCGGATACAAGGGATGGATTTTCTGAGCATCATAGCCGCACTAAGAACAACACCAACTTAATGCTACACCTAAAGCCTGTGGACTGCAAGGAGAAGTCTTGTCCCCCCTATTGAAGATTTTGGTGACCTATGGGATTCTGAGGTGGTTGAAGGTCGTTGCCTATGGGAACGACGCCATCACCGTGGTGGGTGGCGATTTCCTCCCTACTATTATAGACCTCGTTCAGAAAGCTTTGAGTAAGCTCTACGGATGATCGAGGATCAACGGTCTTGGCGTTAATCCCAAAAATACAAAACTAGTCCTTTTCACCAGGATATTGGGTGTTGTTAAGGGACCTGTCGTGAATGTTGCTACCGCTCTCTTCGGAGGCCAAGTATATGGGCGTGATTCTTGACCATAAACTAAGTTGGAGAAGAAACATCGAAGAAAGGGTTAAAAGGGGACTGGATGCATTCTACACCTGTCGCAACTCTTTAGAAAGGTGTTGGGGGCTAAGGCCGGGTACAGTGCACTGGATGTTTACGGCGGTCGTTCGGCCAATGCTCGCATATGGTTGTCGGGTGTGTCACAAATCTATGGACAACTATGTCCAAGATGATCGGAAAGGTACAGGGTACCGCGGCTAATCATGCTAATGGGGCAAGGAGAAGTGTGCCGGGAGAGGTGCAGAATACCATTCTCGATCTTATGCCTTAGCACCTGTATGTTGGGTGTGAGGCAACGCCATGATTATGAGGTAGTAAAATATATGGCGCTCCTCTAACGTAGGCCATTCTTTTATTCTGCGGGGGGATGGTGTTGCTGCGTGGCACCATGCGAAATACGGTTGGACTGGGAGATGGTGTTGCTGCGTGGCACCATGCGAAATACGATGCGACTGGTTTTATACCAGGGGAGTCCTTCCTTGTTGATAAATACTTAAAAGGGATTTATGGGTTCTAAAAGGTGGAGGCCACCGTAGCCCAGAGGTTAGCATGCCCGCCTATGACGCTGAACGCCTGGGTTCGAATCCTGGCGAGACCATCAGAAAAAATTTTCTGCTTTCTCTTTCCCCTCCTAATGCTGGCAACATTTGTGAGGTACTATGCCATGTAAAATTTCTCTCCAAGGAGGTGTCGCATTGCGACACGCCGTTAGGACTCGACAATAAAGAGGAGGCCCCTTATCATTGAGCTTAAATTTGAATCGGACTGCACTCAATGATATGTGAGAAGTTTGCCCCTGTTTTTTAGTGGAATGTTCATGGGCAAAATTTGCATTTTGGTTTTATGGGTTGGGGGCACTCCGACCTTCCCGAGAGCCTCTGTATACATGGATGGGTTTAAATTGGATGGGGGCACTGGAGCAAGTCATTATTGAATCTGTTATATATATCAGGGAATCTTATAGATTCCCTTTCTATAAAATCCCTTCATCGCCGCCTGACTGTTGACGATATACGTGAACAGTCAGGCGCCGCACTGTGCGAGTTTTTTGGTAGAATGGACGCCTTCTACGATGACTGTGCAAGTAAGGGATGGGTTGGTGCTGTAGGCTATAGGGTGTCAAAGGCCCTGTGGCGCAGTATTTCGCGATGGGTTCCAGGCCATCAAACTGCGGCGGGGAACGAAGCGGCTGACAAGGTGGTCTGGCATAGATCGCTGAATGTAGCATATCTTGTAATGGAATGAGTGAAACCTGCACTGTGCGAGTTTCTTGGTAGGATGGACACTTTCTACGATGACTGCGCGAAAAAGGCGTGGGCTGGTGCTGTAGGCTATGGGGTGCCAAAGGCCCTGTGGCCCAGTACTTCGCGAAATTGTACGTCGCTTATCCTGGGGCTGAGTAAGTAGGACTGCTAATAGGAGTCCGGACTGGTCATTTCAACGTCAGGTATTTGACGTCAAGCTCGGAGGCAGGGAGAGGCAGACTTCTGCAGGATGTGCAATGACGAGGAGGAATTGGACAAGGTCGAGCAACTGTTGATACTACTCCGCAATTGTGAGGAGAAGGCACAGGGTATTGGGTGAACAGTTCTTTCCGAGCTCGAATTCCCTACAATCTCTTATCCCTCTTGTCATTCTGCAGTTTTCTGGAAGCCTGAATTGGCTGACAGAATAGTACTCTCGATGGTGAATTTTTTATGTAGCCCCGAAGGATGGGGGTATATTAATTTTGTCATTCCGTTTGCAGCAGATCGAAATATTCATTTCCCTCCCTATAAAGTATATATATTCTTGATCTAAGACGATCTAGCCATATTAGTCCGTCTGTCCATACATCTGTTGAAATCACGTTACAGGCTTTAAAAATTGGGATAATTGGATGCAACTTTGCATCGTTTCTTTTTTTATCCATAGGCAGGCGGAAACTTTCTGATACTAATTTCAACGTTCAGTAAATTATATTTATACTTGATCGAATTGACATTCTGAGATGAACTAGCCATTTTCGTCCGATTTTCATTTAATTATAAAGATGCCATATCGAGAGCAAATTTTTATTTAAAATTTAAAAGGGTAGAAAAAAAATTTAAAATATAGCAGCACCATCTCGGTTTTTACTTGCATATAGTGTACAAATGAAAATAGCGAAATATGTTCATGGGAGTTGTTTTAGACCCCTAGACATTCTTAAATAATATAGTCAAGATATGTCAAAATCTAGATATTGCAGCCTTATGAGTATGTATGTTACACCGCGCTCCTTTAACCTTCGCCTTAACAATACCCAGTCGGGCAACCATTTAGTTTTTATTATACCCTACACCACTACACCGGAACTTGCATCCTTCCATACTTTAAAGCGAACAAAGGTTCTTCTGCAACATGATAGCCTCTCCTACACTATCAGAACCTTATTAGAAAAGCTACGGTTCTATACGTCATCGCATTGAAATCCTACGGGACAGATGTCAATTTGTCGAAGCATCTTCCTGATGTCTGGTCTGAAATATGTCAAATGAAGTCTCCATTGCGTCATCACAGAATGCAAATCGTTCTGCAGGGCGAGAGGGCAGCAAGAAAGAGCTTTATTAAGGAACTTATAGTCCATAAGGAGGCTACTGCCATCGAAAACGATCCTTAATTTAGTCATGGAGCTGACCATATAACAATCAGATTCCACAAACGGTGGAGGTAGCCCGGATTGGATTGCAAATGGGCCAAAGTTTGGACTGAACCAGTGCAAAATCGGATATAGATCGCATATAAATCGATCCTCGATTAGGTTGCACCAGGGTTGCACCAGGGTTGCCCAATTTTGTACCGATTTCGCTTACATTTTTTATGTGGAATCTGATTCGGTACTTAACCCGATATAGCTCCCATATAACCGTTTTCCCATTTTCGTCTTAATTCTGCAAAAACAAAACAACAAGTTAAAAGGCATTAGGTTCTGCCGGCCGAACTTTGGATACCCACCACCTCGGGTACATATGTAAACCCTCTTTCGTTACAATTCGGCTACTTGGATAACTTTACACTTAAATTAGGCACGGACATTGTAGAACAAAATATTAGTCATTTCGGCGGCTATTTCCTAATAGGAGGCGGATGTCGAAAAGCCTAAAATAAGTCACTGCGTCAAATTTCAACGAAATCGGATAATAAAGGCGCTTTTTATAGGGCCAAGACTTTAAATGCAGAGATCGTTCTATATGGCACCTATAATCAAATCTGGACTGATCTGGACCAAATTAATAACTCCACTACTTTATCCGTAGTTATATTTTAATAGTGAATGTCGGGAGGCTCAAACCAACTCACTATTTCAAATTTCGACGAAATCGGGTAATAAAAAAAAGCTTTTGTGAGCTTCATACCCTTTATCGGGAGATCGCTCAACATGGCAGCTATATCTAAATATAGTCCCATCTGTGCCTTTTTTGGGTCAGATGTCGGGAGGTTTGAAAAAGCCCATAGTTTCAAATTTCAACGAAATCGGGTAATAGATAAAGCTTTTATGGACCTTAGACCATTTATCGGCAGATCGGTCTATATGAAACTGTATCTAAATATAGTCCGATCTGAACCATATTTAGGTCCTATATTGGGAGGCATAAAACTATTCACTGTTGAAAATTTCGGCGAAAGCGGGTAATAAATAAAGTTTTTTTATGGGCTTCGGACCCCTTATCGGCAGTTTGGTCTATATGGCAGATAAATATAAATGTAGTCCGATCCGAACCATATTATGGTCTGATGTTGGGAGGCCTAAAACTACTCACTGTTTCAAATTTCAGCGAAATCGGTTAAAAAATAAAGTTTGTGAGGGCTTCAGACCCTTTACCAGCAGATCGGTCTATATAGCAGCTATGTCTAAATGTGGTCCGATTTGGTCCGTTCAAAAACTTAACCAGCATGCATCAAAAAGACGTATCTGTGCCAAATTTCCGCTCAATATCTCAATTTTTGAAGGCTGTAGAGTGATTACAACAGACGGACGGACAGACACACGGGCATCGTTAAATCGTCTTAGAATTTTCGAACGATCCGAAATATATATGTACTTTTTAGGGTCGAAAATTGATATTTCGATGTGTTGCAAACGGAATGACTAAATGAATATACCCCCTATCCTAAGGTGGTGGGTATAAAAACTGGCGATCTATTCGGGCCGGCCGAACTTAATTTAATTATTAGCGGATTTGACTTAAACTTTGCCTGAAGTTGTTTGTTTCGACTTCCAACAACTACGTCAAGTATGGTCTAACCTGATATAGCTCTCATATAAACCGATCGTCAGCTTTGATTTCATCATCCCCTAGAGGGCGCAATTCTTTTACGATTTGGCTGGAATTATCTATAATGATTTCTCCAAATCTGGTCTGAATCAGCCCTAAACCTGACGTAGCTCCCACATAAACCGATCTCCCGATTTTGTTTCTTGAACCCCTATAGGGCGCAATTCTTTTCGGATGTGGCTAAATTTTTGCACAATGACTTCTACTATGGTCTCCAACATCCATCCAAAGTATGGACCAAATGGGTCCATAACTTGATGTCCCTCCAATAGCATAGCAATTCTTGTCCATTATCACTTGTTTGCCTATAAAAAAAATATACCGGACAAAAAATGCGAAAGAATGCAAAATGCGATCCACGGTGGAAGGTATATAAGATTCGGCCCGGCCGAATTTAGCGCACTTTTGCTTGTTCTATTTACGACCCACTACGAAAAAGCTCAATTGATATACAAAATCTCAGGTAGGTTTCATACAAACCGATTTGTTTCCGTCAGGTTTCCGTAGGTATATTTTTTATATATTGCAATGAATATAACAAAATATTTTTTTGATTTTTAAACACTTAATTTAAATTTGTTTCTTTTTAAAAATGCATAGGATTTTGGTTTTTATTTATTTTTTGATTATTCCTTAATTTTTGTTGTTCAAGATTTTTCTAATACAAAAGAACACACTTATGGCAGAAAAGAAAAAAAACATCTTTGCTATCTCCCCATTTCTTTAGCACGTTATTAACATCAGTTAGGTTAGGTAGAAGAATATTTGAAATATTCACTTTCTAAACTATAGTTTAATTTAATATAATTTATTTGTAGGTAAATTTATTAATGTATATAACTTTATATTTGTCTACATTTGCTTTATTTTGATTCTTAATTTTTTTTACTATTATTTTGAACACTTTTTTAAGGTTTTCCTTCACAATTTAGAAGAGCACACGATGGGGTCGCCTTATAATTTGTTTTTTATTTGTTTGTATGAGAGAGGGAGTGTTGTGCTGTGTAGAAGGGGGTGGAAGTCATAGTTGCGGTTTGATATTGTGTGTGTTTAGTTTAGAGATCATGAAGAGCACGCGTTGTTGCATGTAGTATTTCACACTCATGATGATGAGGGAAGGGTGTTAGGCAAGAGGGAGTTGGAGCAAAAGAGAGAGCCAACGAGTACCACCACGTCAACTTGGAGAATATGCTTCACAGCCCGTGTGTGTGTGTGTGTGTATGTGTGTGTTTGTATCTTTTAGTTATCGTTCATATGAATTGAGTTTCATTGGCCTCTTATTCACGTATTTCATTATTTTCTTCTGCTTCTTCTGATTTTTCTCTAAAGTGGGGGGGGTTTGCTCGTTGCGTTTTGTTGTTATTGTCATCCGACTCGACATTTGTTGGTTTGTTTGTACGTTCGATCGGTCTTTCGTTCGTTCGTTTGTTTGTCGTTTACGGCAATAACCTGATGTGTATGTTTTTGAGCGCGCGCGTTGTTGTATGTGTTAGTTAGTATTGCTGGAATTTTTGTTGTATATTTAACGTCGCCAAAGTTGTTGTTTATTGCCATTGCTGTTGTTGTTGGGGCAAAGAATGTCATACATTTTGTTGTTGTCGCACAATTTTGTTTCGTTGGTCGTTGTTGGTTATACTTTTTTTCTACTTCTTATTACTGATCTTGTTTTTCATTTGAACGGCCAAACGACAACGAAGACGACGTCTCTCTCTCTACTACTGCAGCTCTTGCCTTAGTTAGGGCACAACGAGAGATGAGAAGAAATATTTAATTTTTCTTTTACAAAAATATATTAAGAGGGAAACATACAAATATTCTTTAAAAAAATCACTTTTTAATGTTGTTTTTTTAACACTAGGTATTAGGTTTTTGTTTTATTAAAATTAAAAACAAATCACCACAAATTCTGTACACGTTTTATATTCACCTTTTTTTTAACAACCTAGAAAAACGTTAACATTTCGTTTAGTACAATTTTTCGTTTTAACCGTTTAAAAATCACTTTATTTAAAGATTTACAAATTTTAACCGTTTTCAATTTTCGTTTTAATATTTTTTTAAATTCTTGTTTTTTTCTTTCTCTTGCATTTGTTTCTTATAGTTTTAGAAAACAAATTGTATTTCTGTAATTTTTTTCTTGTTTTTGTTTTGTTGTTGCTTGAAAACTTGATAGATTTCAAAATTTTCAATCACTTCAACCGCTTCGCTCAGCACCGTAAACTAAACTAAACTGTGGTGTGTGGACAACGTTCGGTTTTTCCTCCGACTCAGACAGAGACTCCAACACTCACTCACTGACTCAGTCGGCGATAAACCAGCGCAGCGGCAACATACTACTCAGCATGGTTGGCCAGCCATCAGTCGGCCAGTCAGCCAGCCAGCCAGCACAACACCAGGCCAGCTCATAGTACAGAAAAATTCCATCAGAGATTCATTCCATTCGTTTGTTGTTGGTGCTTGTGTGTTTTCTGTTGTTGTTGTTGTTTCATTTTTCGTATTTTTGTTTTGTGTTCATTTGTTACTCTTGTTGTTGGGTTTTCTGTACACTTTGCAATCTGTTGTATTGTGGTTGTTGTATACCCAAGATACTCGCGGGTTTTCGATACGTATTCGTTCGATGTAGTATCTTCGTCACTGCCATGGTATGTATGGCTATTAAGACGGACGGACAGACATCGGTCAGACTATGGGTGTCGTAGTGCTGCTGCATGCCCATTTGGTTAGTGCTGTGCTGTATTGAGTCTTGGGTATTTGGTTTTGGATTCAGAGTACTCGTTTGACTATATGGTGTTGTACCTGCTATTAAAGCAATTATTTTTAAGTTGATTGTGCGTCTGCATGTGTGTGTTTGTGTGGATTAGGGTCTTTTTGTTCTGTGATTTTTCGTTTTTATCGAGCGAGTGAGAGAGTGTGAGAGAAGTGCATGGGTTACTTAACCATTTCTTTGCTCTCTATTCGCATAGTCTTGTGTTTTATTTCTTTAGCAATGATGAAGAGATACTTAATGGGGAGAGCATTAAGAAAGAATTTGTATCTCTTGTGTATTGTAAATTCTTGCCTTGCCCAAGCAGAAATGGTTGCCATATTGTTGTAAAACCATAGCCTATTTTCACCACATAGGGTTAAGGGCATGTGCCATTTAATTTCACTCAAAGAGATTGCATTTATTGAGCTAAACATTGGATAATCAACGTAATGAATTGGAGGAGTGCGGGTGACACGGATTTGGCGTGGCACGTGTGGGTCACGTTCGTGCCAAATTTCAATGAAAAATCAAGTAAAAGCGTGCTAAGATCGGCCGGTTCATCCAAACTTCTGTCAAGCCGGCAAGAATTAAAGCTGGGAACCGAACAAGTATGATCGAGAGACCGGTTTACATGGGAGCTATATCAGGTTATAGATCGATTTGGCACATTTGTTGGAAGTTGTAACAGAATACCCCATGCAAAATTTCAGCCAAATCAGACAAAAATTGCGGCTTGTAAGGACTCAAGAAGACAAATCGGGAGATCGGTTTATATGACATCTATACCAGGTTATAGATCGATTTGGACCGAACTTAACACAAATGTTGGAAGTCATAAAAAACACTAAATGCTCAATTTCAGTCAAATTAGGGCTTCCAGCGGTTCAAGAAATCAAATCGGGAGGTTGATTTAGATGGGAGCTAAACCAGGTAATAGACCAAAAAAATATATAAATTTCGTATTCAGAAAAAATTTTTTAAGAGTGATTTTTACCTTTTTTCAAATTTTATTAGTTGAGACACTTGTTTCTGTGCAGCAATACTTATTGAGTTATTTCATCATAAAGAAGATAATGCCGGTAGGCTAGCGGATGCATGTAACTCTAACTAACTCTACTCTAAAATGAGATCATGGGTTCAATCCTCTGCGGCGACAAAATTATTAAAAATTGTTTTTAAGGGTAATGGTAGAGAGAGTAACAGCAGTAAAACGAACGAGTCAAAGCAGCGCCAGCCGATCAAAGAAAATAGAAACACCACCACCCGAAGCAAAGCACATGCGGTGGCTGGTTGGATGTTTTTTTTTTGTCTTGCTTATGGATATACTGTTGTTGTTGTTATATGTTGGCTTGCAAAGAGTGCCTTTCAATAACAAATTTGTACTTTGGGTCGTTGAGATTCTAAATAAATTGTTGCAGGAAAATTAACAACTTCCGTAGTAGTTTTTCAACCAAAGTTGTTGTTTTTCGATAATATTTTTTTTTTGTGTACTCAACACCGTTGTTGGAAATCATAACGAAACACTTCGTGCAAAATGTCAGCCAAATCGGTTAAGAATTGCGCCGTCTAGAAGCTGAAGAAATTAAAATCCTAGATCGGTTTATATGGCGGCTATACCAGGTTATGAACCGATTATGATCATTCTTGTCCCTGCACGGGGTAGCTGTGAGCACCACACAGGCTGGAACATTGAGGTCCGATCTGCGTGTTATTCATTACTGTTACGAAAAGCTTAGCTGCGGGCGCGTCCACAGGTTGCGTATAGTGGAATGCTCCATACGGAGTAGCTGCAACGGCAGTCGTGGACACTCAGCGGTATTGAGTCTCAGTGAGAGGTCGGGAGGCACCGACTCTTGCACAAATACTGAGTGCCTATGATGCTCGATATGACAAGGTGGGTTATGGCCGCCTTTACCCTGTTCCTGCTGCGATCGGTCCTTTGGGCCAGAACGAGCTTGCTCTACAGAATCATTACGAGGATCGCCACCTCCACATGCAAATGTGGTTACAAAAACTACAACTATTATTATTGTGCCCTATAGAGGCTGAAGAAGTCAAGACCCGAGATATATGGAAAGTATATGAAAACATGGACCGATATGACCCATTTACAATCCGAACTGACCTACACTAATAGGAAGTATTTGTGCAAAAGTGATTAGCTTTATTTTTTTCGCAAGTTAGTGTGCTTTTGACAGACAGACAGAAGGACGGGCATATGGGCCGACATTTTTAGATAGACTTGGATTACCAAGACGTTCAAAAATAAATTTTCTTTGTTGGGTCTCAGTTCAATATTTCGATGTGTTGCAAACGGAATGACGAATTTAGTATACCCCTATCCTATGGTGAAAGGTGTACAAATCTGGTAACATTGTTCGCTCAGGAATGAGTTTAAAGGTAAATACGGTGTTCTTATCGGTAAATCACTTTAAGGAAAAACACATTTTGTGTATTTCGTATTCAAGACAGCTTTTCGCAAGGTCAGTCCATTTCGTCATCCATAAGTTTGGAAGTGAAAAACATAGTGAAACAAAGAAAAGATGTGTCATAAATTAAAATGTTTTGCCCTTGCAAAGCGTGGTCACCACTTGGATAATCCGGTAGAATATATTGGGTTGCCCAAAAAGTAATTGTGGATTTTTTAAAAGAAAGTAAATGCATTTTTTATAAAACTTAGAATGAATTTTAATCAAATATACTTTTTTACACTTTTTTTCTAAAGCAAGCTAAAAGTAACAGCTGATAACTGACAGAAGAAAGAATGCAATTACAGAGTCACAAGCTGTGAAAAAATTTTTCAACGGCAACTACATGAAAAATCCGCAATAACTTTTTGGGCAACCCAATATAAAGTCAACGTATAAACTTACTTGTTCAAATGACCTTTCTTTTCCAAATATCGCCCTCCGGCGTCCAAACATGAAGAGAAATGGCCATAATACGTGAACTCGGCATATCTGACTAGTGGAGTCCTAGCATCTCTAATACTAGGTTGAGGAGACGCGTAACATTTGATCATGGTAGAAAGAAAGGTGCCAAGTTCGTTCGAGCCGAATCTTATAAACCCTCCACCAGGGATGGCATTTGTCAAAATCTTTGCCTGGTATCTCTTTATAGTCAAACAAAGGATAACGGATAAAATTTGCCATGCTATTAAAACTGAATCAGGTTAGGGACCGATTCAGGCCATAGTTGGTTTGAATGTTGGAGACCATAGTGGAAGTCATAGAGCAAAATTTCAGCCAAAGATAAGAATCGGGAGATCGGTTTATATGGGAGCTATATCAGGTTATAAACCGATTTAGACCATATTTGGCATAGTTGTTGGAAGATGAAACAGAACAATTCAAGCAAAATTTCATCTAAATCGAATAATAATTGTGCACTCTAGAGGCTCAAGGAGTCAAGATCCCAGATCGGCTTATATGAGAGCTATATCAGTTAATGAACCGATTAAGGCCATACAAGGCATAGTTGGAAGTCATAACAAAACACCTCGCGCATAATTTCAGCCACATCAAATAAGAATAACGCCCTCTAGTGGCTCAAGAAGTTAAGATCCGAGATCGGTTTCTATGGCAGCTATAGCAGAACAGGGACCGATTTGGCCCATTTATAATTCCAAACAAACAGAATGACTAGGTTAATATACCCCCATCCTATGGTGGGGGGTATAAATATGAATATATTTTCGTCCGATTTTGATTAATATTGCAATAATGTGGGGATTTGTTAACCGAAAATTTGGTAGGAAGGATTTTCTTATGACCCCGACATTACTGATGAATTTCATAGAAATGGAGTAAGGCTTCTAAAGACAAATAAACAGACATCGGCCCCTATTTGCACTCTTAGGGCCTTAGTTATTACTATTTCGACCACATTTTCTCGAAACTTCATACGGATTGTGTATAAACTCAAAGTTTTACGTATTTTTTTAAAAACTTAAATTCTTTAACTCTTTCACCTTGGTATATTGGTGATAACGGTGAGTCTGTGATCCACAATACAGTCCACAACCAGTTGATGGAATAGCTTGGATAACAGCCAAACCAACGTCTCCCCCATTTTTATTCAAATTGTTCTACAATCCATCTGAAAACCTCCACAGAAGTCCATCAAAACCGGTTCTAGATAGAGGTCCCAGTTTCCACTTATAGTGTTGGTGCAGGGCACGTCCGATTTTTGCCTTTCCTCAGTCGTTTTTATACCCTCCACCATAAGATGGGGGGTATACTAATTTCGTCATTCTGTTTGTAACTACTCGAAATATTCGTCTGAGACCCCATAAAGTATATTTATTCTTGATCGTCGCGACATTTTATGTCGATCTAGCCATGTCCGTCCGTCTGTCCGTCCGTCCGTCCGTCCGTCCGTCTGTCTGTCGAAAGCACGCTAACTTCCGAAGGAATAAAGCTAGCCGCTTGAAATTTTGCACAAATACTTCTTATTAGTGTAGGTCGGTTGGTATTGTAAATGGGCCATATCGGTCCATGTTTTGATATAGCTGCCATATAAACCGATCTTGGGTCTTGACTTCTTGAGCGTCTAGAGTGCGCACTTTTTATCCTATTGGAATGAAATTTTGCACGACGTGTTTTGCTATGATATCCAACAACTGTGCCAAGTATAGTTCAAATCGATCAATAACCTGATATAGCTGCCATATAAACCGATCTTGGGTCTTGATTTCTTGAGCCTCTAGCGTGCGCAATTCTTATCCGATCAGAATGAAATTTTGCACGACGTGTTTTGTTATAATATCCAACAACTGTGCCAAGTATAGTTCAAATCGGTCCATAACCTGATATAGCTGCCATATAAACCGATCTTGAGTCTTGACTTCTTGAGCCTCTAGCGTGCGCAATTCTTATCCGATCAGAATGAAATTTTGCACGACGTGTTTTGTTATGATATCCAACAACTGTGTCAAGTATGATTTAAATCGGTCCATAACCTGATATAGCTGCCATATAAACCGATCTTGGGTCTTGATTTCCTGAGCCTCTAGAGGGCACAATTCTTATCCGATTGGAATGAATTTTTTCACATAGTATTTTGTTATCATATCCAACAACTGTGTCAAGTATGGTGCAAATCGGTTCATAACCTGATATAGCTGCCATATAAACCGATCTTGGGTCTTGACTTCTTGAGCCTCTAGAGGGCGCAATTCTTATCCGATTGGAATGGAATTTCGCATAATGTGTTTTGCTATGATACCCAACAACTGTGCCAAGTATGGTTTAAATCGGTCCATAACCTGATATAGCTGCCATATAAACCGATCTTGGGTCTTGACTTCTTGAGCCTCTAGAGGGCACAATTCTTATCCGATTTGAATGAATTTTTTCTCGAAGTATTTCGTTATGATATCCAACAACTGTGCCAAGTACGGTTGAAATCGATCCATAATCTGATATAGCTGTCATATAAACAGATCTGGGGATTTGACTTCTTGAGCTTCTAGAGGTCGCAATTCCTATCCGATTTGGCTGAAATTTTGTACGATGGATCCTCTCATGACCATCAACAAACGTGTTTATTATGGTCTGAATCGGTCTATAGCCCGATACAGCTCCCATATAAATCGATCTTTCTATTTTACTTCTTGACCCCTAGTGGTCGCAATTCTTATTCGAATTGGCTGACATTTTACACAGGTCTCCAACATATAATTTAATTGTGGTCCAAACCGGACCATATCTTGATATCGCTCTAATAGAAGAGCAAATCTTTTCTTATATCCTTTTTTTTTGTCTAAGAAGAGATGCCGGGAAAAGAACTCGACAAATGCGATCCATGGTGGAGGGTATATAAGATTCGGCCCGGCCGAACTTAGCACGCTTTTACTTGTTTTTTTTGAAATTTTTGTAATTAGGCTTAATCAAGGGTTCATATTTTGTCCCACTGTTCCATGGCACAGAGGACAATAAGAACTATAACACAACAGAAGAATAGATAGTTTATCGCAATTATTTTATTATCACACATCAAAAAGACCAATACCGCTCGTCCATCCATCCATCCATCCAACCAACCACTCATCCATACATTGTCGTTTTTCTTCTTCTGCTGCTGTTGCGCCTGACCATAACTTACTAAGCAAGCATTACTGTGAAAGCCGACAAAAGAAATAAAATCGAAATATTTATTTTTTATATTTTTTCATATCAATCACTCATTCAATGAAATACGAAATCTTGGTTATAAAAAAATGGTTCGAAAATAAATGCATTTCAAATGATTATAAGTCGCATGGAATTTTCTCCTTTAGGTCAATGTGGTCTTTGTGGATATTTGTGATAAGTTAACCATAAAATGTTGCCACAATGATCTTCCTAAGTTTGTTTATGGTAAAACTATAAAAATGTGATAACAATTTAATCGTAATTAAAACAAATAGTGGAACATGAAGACAGGAGAAGGGTATGGTCAGAATGGCAGTCCTTTACAGACTCACTTCGACCATTTGTAATACAATCGCAGCGAAAGACCAAGGCCTTTGGAGGGAATCGAACCCACGACCCTTGCACTGGCAATCCGAGAACGCTACCCACTTAACTACCATGGTGCTTAAGATAGGAAAAAGCAAAATTAGAAAAAAAAAAAGTGAAAGCGTACTAAGTTCGGCCGGGCCGAATCTTATATACCCTCCACCATGGTTGCATCTGTCGAGTTCTTTGCGAGAGTATCTGTTTTTAGGCAAACAAAGTATAGTAATTAAGGACGGAGGAGCAGCTATATCAATTTATAGTCCAATTCGGGGCTCAAGAAGCGAAATCGAGAGATCGGTTTATATGGGAGCTATATCAAGCTATAGATCGATTCTGACCATATTGCACAAGTATGTTGAAGGCCATGGGAGGAGCCGTTGTACAAAATTTGTGCCAAATCGGAAGAGAATTGCGCCTCCTAGAGGCTCAAGAAGTCAAGACCCAAGATCGGTTTATATGGTAGCTATATCAGGTTATAGACCGATTAGGACCATACTACTCACAGTTGTTGGAAGTGATATCAAAACACTATGTGCAAAATTTCAGTCAAATCGGATGAGAATTGCGCCCTGTAGAGGCTCAATAAGTCAAGACCCAAAATCGGTTTATATGGCAGCTATATCAGGTTATGAACCGATTAGGACCATATTACTCACAGTTGTTGGAAGTGATATCATAACACTATGTACAACATTTCAGTCAAATCGGAAGAGAATTGCGCCCTCCAGAGGCTCAAGAAGTCAAGACCCAAGATCGATTTATATGGCAGGTATATCAGGTTGTGGACCGATTAGGACCATACTACTCACGGCGGTTGGAAGTGGTATCAAAACACTATGTGCAAAATTTCAGTCAAATCGGACGAGAATTGCGCCCTCTAGAGGCTCAAGAAGTCAAGACCTAAGATCGGTTTATATGGCAGCTATATCAGGTTATGGACCGATTTGGCCCATTTAAAATCGCAAAAGACCTACACTAATAAGAAGTATTTGTGCAAAATTTCAAGCGGCTAGTTCTACTCCTTCAAAAGTTAGCGTGCTTTCGACAAACAGACGGACGGACGGACAGACAGACGTAAGGACAGGCAGACGGCCGGACGGTCAGACGGACATGGCTAGTTCGACTTAAAATGTCACGACGATCAAGAATATATATACTTTATGACGCATATTTCGAGGTGTTACAAACATAATGACGAAATTAGTATACCCCCATCCTATGATGGAGGGTATAAAAACAAGTGAAAGCGTACTAAGTTCGGCCGGGTCAAAGACCAAAGCCTCTGGTGGTCGAACCCACGACCTTTGCACTGGCAATCCGAGCACGCTACCCACTCGGCTACCAGGGCGCTTAAGATAGGAAAAAGCTAAATAAAAACAAACAAGTAAAAAGGCATTAAGTTCGGCCGGTCCGAACTTTGGATACCCACCACCCTTCGCCACAATCTGGTGAAAATTGGATAACTTAAGCACTCAAATTCGGCACTGACATGAGTGGTCTAATAACTATAAGTCAGTGTTGAATTTTGTATTTAAAATTTCAGCGAAATCGGGTAATAAATAGAGCTTTTATAGGCTTCAGACCATTTATCGGGAGATCGGTCTGTATAGCAGCTATATCTAAATATAGTCCGATCTGAACCATATTTAGGTCAGATGTCGGGAGGCTTGAAATAACTCACTGTTTCAAATTTCGGCGAAATCGGGTAATATATAAAGCTTTTATGCTCTTCAGACCCTTTATCGGGAGATCGGTCTATATGGTAGCTATATCTAAATATAGACCGATCTAATCCATATTTAGGTCAGATGTCGGGAGGCTTGAAATAACTCATTGTTTTCAATTTCAGCGAAATCGGGCAATAAATAAAGCTTTTATGGTCTTCAGACCCTTTATCGAGAGATCGGTCTATATGGTAGCTATATCTAAATATAGTCCAATCTGAACAATATTAAGGTCAGATGTCGGGAGGCTTAAAATAACTCACTCACTGTTTCAAATTTCGGCGAAATTGGGTAATATATCAAGATTTTATGGTCTTCAGACCCTTTATCGGGAGATCGGTCTATATGGCAGCTATATCTAAATATAGACCGATCTAATCCATATTTAGGTCAGATGTCGGGAGGCTTGAAGTAACCCATTGTTTTAAATTTCAGCGAAATCGGGTAATAAATAAAGCTTTTATGGTCTTCAGACCCTTTATCAGGAGATCGGTCTATATGGTACCTATATCTAAATATAGTCCGATCTGAACCATATTTGGGTCAGTTGTCGGAAGGCTTAAAAAAACTCACTGTTGCAAATTTAAGCGAAATCGGGTAATAAATAAAGCTTTTATGGTCTTCAGACCCTTTATCGAGAGATCGGTCTATATGGTAGCTATATCTAAATATAGTCCAATCTGAATAATATTTGGGTCAGTTGTCGGGAGGCTTGAAATAACTCACTCACTGTTTCAAATTTCGGCGAAATCGGGTAATATATCAAGCTTTTATGGCCATCAGACCCTTTATCGGGAGATCGGTCTAAATGGAACCTATATCTAAATATAGACCGATCTAATCCATATTTAGGTCAGATGTCGGGAGGCTTAAAATAACTCACTGTTGTAAATTCCAGCAGCCATGGGATTGCCTAGCTGTACTCAGCGGTCGCGCGGTCTGTTTCGACCGATGGATGCCACGTCTGGTGGCCAGTGACTGAATACGCTTCGCAAGTGCGGGCCCTGTATAGGGTGAATAGGTTGTTGGCTTTGAGATTTATAAGTGGGGCTATGAGGACTACTGCGAGCAGTCCTTTGGAGATGTTGCTTAAATACAGCCGATTGACCTATAAGTCAGGAAATCAGCCGAGAGTACATTGTTAAGGCTGTCTCAACTTGGTGAGCTTTAGAGGTTGCCGGCCAGACACGCAGGTACAGTCGACGGGGCTAAGGCAGACCTGCAAACTGACTACCTGACGAGAGTGGATATTGTGGACAGCAGGTTGCATGTGCTAATACCTACATTGGTGGAGTGGTAGAAAAGGTGGATCAGGTTTGGGTCATGGAATTTCAATCGGGGTCCTGTTTGGACCACAATTGAATTATATGTTGGAGACCTGTGTTAAATGTCAGCCAATTCGAATAAGAATTGCTTTGGGGGCTCAAGAAGTAAAATAGAGAGATCGATTTATATAGGAGCTGTATCGGGCTATAGACCGATTCAGACCATAATAAACACGTATGTTGATGGTCAAGAGAGGATCCGTCTTACAAAATTTCAGGCAAATCGGATAATAATTGCGACCCCTAGAGGCTCAAGAAGTCAAGATCGAAGATCGGTTTATATGGCAGCTATATCAGGTTATGGACCGATTTGAATCATACTTGGCACAGTTGTTAGATATCATAACAAAACACGTAATGCGAAATTTCATTCCAATCGGATAAGAATTGCGCACTCTAGAGGCTCAAGAAGTCAAGACCCAAGATCGATTTATATGGCAGCTATATCAAGTTATGAACCGATTTGAACCATAGTTGGCACATTTGTTGGATATCATAACAAAACACGTCATGCGTAATTGCATTCCAATCGGATAAGAATTGCGCACTCTAGAGGCTCAAGAAGTCAAGACCCAAGATCGGTTTATATGGCAGCTATATCAGGTTATGGACCGATTTGAATCATACTTGGCACAGTTGTTGGATGTCATAACAAAACACGTCGTGCAAAATTTCATTCCAATCGGATGAGAATTGCGCACTCTAGAGGCTCAAGAAGTCAAGACCCAAGATCGGTTTATATGGCAGCTATATCAAATCATGAACCGATATGGCCCATTTACAATACCAACCGATCTACACTAATAAGAAGTATTTGGGCAAAATTTCAAGCGGCTAGCTTTACTCCTTGGGAAGTTAGCGTGCTTTTGACAGACAGACGGACGGACAGACGGACGGACATGGCTAGATCGACATAAAATGTCGGGCCTATCAAGAATATATATACTTTATGGGGTCTCAGACGAATATTTCGAGTAGTTACAAACAGAATGACGAAATTAGTATACCCCCATCCTATGGTGGAGGGTATAAAAAGATGATAAAGCTTTGTCGGGGTTGTTTTGTCAGCACTAGCTTACATATCTTCTTTGTCCTGAGTTTTACAACTTGAAGCATTGAATAGAAATGAATCGAAATGCTCTATAAAGCAGAGTATCTTTACTAGGGCAAATTCTTTTGGCTAAAATTAACTCGAGCTTTTATTTTTCTTCCTAATTTTCAAATGATTCTGTCTTTTTTTCCTATCCTATGCTAAGGCTTTTTTTGGAATGTATTTTAGTATTCCTCCAAACCTCATGCTAACTAAAAATTCAAAGAGAACCTCATTGGGCGACAAGGCTCAATTGCCGTTTGTTCACAGAGTTGCCTCCACGGCCTTCACCATAATCATAATCGCACTGACATGGTCGCTTTCGCGCGCGCGCCTCTGTGTGTGTGTGTGTGTGTATCTTGGCTGAAGTGCTTCTTGGCCAAACTTTGTTTCAATACTTAAGCCTGATATTGGTCTCAGCACGTCATAGAAGTTTGTCTTCTAGCAATGCAATGAAATGCAGGACTGTTTTTTTTTTTTTGAAATTTAGAATTTTCAGCTCACTGCCAGCTTCCATGGCTAAGCGTTCTTCTCATAGGAGCTCTGTTGGCCATTGCACACACATAATTCTCTATATGTCTCTTGACTTGGCCCAGGATAGCAAGGCGACAGTCACAACTAGAACCTCTCGCATCATAACGTATGCCAAAACGGCCTGGGGTTTTTACAATGGCTGCCTGATTATTTGGCAGAGCGCTTGATGGTGTTCCTTGGCATTTGGGATGTTAGTGTGTACGGCGGACACATATTTTCTGCTGCTCTTCTCTCTGGTCAAGAAACAGTATGCGATGATTGTGGTTCATCCCATAGTGGCCAGCCAAAAGCTTCAACACCACCAAATACAGCGACAAACAAACAACATTACCAGCAACAACAAGAACAACTCAAGCCAATCAGGATGGAATTCATGAAAGCACGAAGTCAAGCAGTCAGGCAATCATCAACAGAAACAACATCAGGCCAGAAAAGTTCTTGGTACAAAAATAAAAAAAAAATATTCAGAAGGCTTAAAATTCGGTGTGGCCAAGTTTGGGGAACAACAAATTTTTGTTTCGAGTTTCTGATTAAAAAAAAAAAAATTCTTTGAAAATGTTTTAAGGTTTTTTTCTGCAAACAAAGTTCTCGGAGTTCTATGTGTCCCGTTATTACACCAAAAGCTATACTGACCTCCTTCTTACTTTCTTTCAGTAATAGTCTCATCCTCTCACGATCCGGATCAACCCATAGGATTTTCGCCGTCCTACTGTGGGTTTTCGTCGCCCACGCCCTTAACAAGGACTGCGTCGACCCGAAAGGCTTCGGTTTAACCAAGTTTATCGACGGCAGTTCTCTGGCCTTCACTGCCAAATCTACTGCTTTCTCATTCCCCCCCTACTTCATTATGACCCGGTACCCTACCGGTGCGGATTGTGTCATCATTAGAAAAGCCTTTAATCTCCTTCTTACACTGCAAGACTGTTCGTGATCTTACCCTCCTGGTTTTTATTGCCTTTATGGCCATTTTACTGTCCGTAAAGATTTTCACACTCGACGTCCTCGCGTTAGGTCCATACCAGCTCACGCATTCCTTGATCGCCCGGATCTCTGCCTGCAGGGTCGTGCTATGGTCAGGGGGTCTAAAACAGATCTTAGTCCCTGGGATCTCAATGTTGACTTCAAGGCTCACTCTGTCCCCTAGCTTTGATCCATCCGTGTAACATGATCTTCCAGATGGCAATACTAGGGTTCCGTCAGTCTAAGACTGTGCCACTGGCAGCTGTGCCTCGCACTCGACTTCAAGTGTCGTCTCAGGTATCCGATTGGAAACCTCTTCCCTTAATTCTAGGTTTCCTATCGTCGCCTCGCTTATACCGCGTTGGTGTGACCTGCTCCCATCCTCAATCCATTCTCCCAACGCCTTACTTCTCATAGCCGCAGTGGCTGCCTCACATTTAGTCTGTATGTCAATGGGTCGGTTATCTTGAAAAGCCTTCAGTGTCCTAGTGGGCGTGGTCCTCATCGCTTCTCCTATGCCAAGACAACATGTTCTCTGAACCAGCTCTATGGTCCTAACGTTGCACTTTTTCTCCATAGCAGTCCACCAAACTACTGAGGCGTAAGTAAGCAAAAACTGTTACAGCCTTTAAGGATAGCTGCGAATGGATTATTCGCTGAGTCGTTGGTGATGTACGTCTATTTCCAGTGGAGCGGCAGGTGAAATCGTCAGGAGTAGTCTCAGAATAGAGTCCAAAAACCGCTGCGTTGGTAGCATCAGACTGTAGCCTGTTGTTCGCCCCTCCTACAGGTGTGGGTGCGTTGTCACCTGTAGTCAAGAGTAATACTTCAAGCGCACAACCGGTGGTTAGACTAACGAATTAGGAACAGACGTATAATCCAGGGCAAAGCGCAGTTAGTCCCCAGCCTTTAAGTGAAGGTGGGGCTTCCGATTCGGATTCAGACAACAACAGTGTCAATGACATCACAGAGAGAGATTCCGGCAGTAGTGAGCGAGGGCTTTGGCAAGCTCACAAGAAGACAAAGAAAGAAATCCGCGGAACGATGAAGGAGACTGAGGAGTATGTACCGGATGTGCAATCTACTGAAAGGGATGGCATTCCAATCATTCCTACGGAAGCTGAAAAGAGAATCAGGTTTCTCAATGAGCACAAAACTGCGAGACCGCTAAAAAAGAAAAGGAGCTCCCCCCATCTAGTACCGTGGGAAGATCAAGCTAGGCCCCCTCAATGGAGACCCCAGACCGTGTCCAACGGGGGAGACAAAGTCGGAAAAGGTACGAAAAAGTGCGCATAGTACCCTGAGTCTTCATGGAGGACTACGACTTCCAAAAGGACGTCACGCCAAAGTGGGCAGGAAGCTCAGGAGAGACAAGCGAACGTATGCAGTCAGCGATATCAGCCAGTGCATCCCGTAGAATCTCACCAGATAATCAGTGGAGAATCTGGCTAACGAGCGGATTTTCGAGCTCCTCCTTCTAGTACCGTGGGAAGAACAAGCTAGGTCCCTCTCAATGGAAACCCCAGACCGTATCCTACGGGGGGAGACAAAGTCGGAAAAGGTACGAAAAAGTGCGCACCCTGAGTCTTCATGGAGGACTACGACTTCCAAAAGAACGTCACGCCAAAGTGGCCAGGAAGCTCAAGAGAGACGAGCGAACGTATGCAGTCCGGGATATCAGCAGTACATCCGGTAGAATCCCAACATAATCAGTGGAGGATCTGGCTAATAAGCGGATTTTGGAACATTTTATGAATTTTGGACAGGGTCCTCCCATAAAAACTATGAGCTGCAAGTATAGCAGGGGCATCTTGATGGTGCGCTTCGCTTCAGCAGAAGGTATTGATACTGTCAAAAATCTGGTTGGAAATCTCCCCACTGTCTGGGAAGCCACAAAGCTGACCAGGTGAAAAAGATGGACATCCTTCAGCTCACAAAGGCAATGATGTTATAATACTTCTAAAAGGTAAGGATGGGAATCATCTTTGAGGAAGTGTCCAAAGGGTCTTGGAGATGACATACGACTGGACTAGACCTTGCGGTTTCGTTGTTAATCCAGAGTGAACTAAATCTGTCTGTTAACGAGGAAGACGAATGTTGGCCAATTTAACGCATCACGTTTCCTCAAAAGAACGATTTCGATATCAGACAAGGTCAAATACTTAGGAGTGTTCTTGGACAGGAAACTGAACTGAAAGCTTCACATTCGGTAGCATACCAAGGTTCACAGATGCTGGACACTATGTGGACGGACAGTAGGTTCGAAATGGGGCCTCAAACCATTGAGAGCACAGGGGCTGAGATCTGCCTGACCATTATACAGTACTGCAGGCGGAGATCCGGGAATGCATGAGGTGGTATGGGTGAGGATGTCGAGTGTGAAAATCTTTACGAACAGAAAACTGCCCATAAGGTTGGCAACAAGATAAGGTACAAACAGTCTTGGTGTGAAAAAAGGGGATTAACTCCTTCTCTGAGGATGGCATAATCCCCACTGTTTGGGGGCCGGGCCATTGAGGAATATGGGGGAATGATAGAGTAGACGATTTGGCAATGAAGGCAAAATCTATCTAAAAATTGATTTCATTTCACATTTTATTTTCATGGAATATTGCAAATGCCAATTGCCCATGAACATTCCACTAGGGAACTGGGGCAAAACTCTCACTGGAACATTATTTTCTATAATAATTCAATGTCTTTTTTCAAAATTTTACTTACACAGAAAAATTTTTATAGGTTAGGTTAAATTGAATGAGTCGCCCACCAAAGGTGAGTTCACTCGGAGGCCACTTTGGCCCATTGTGGTACCCTAGAGAGAGAAAGGGAAGAAAAAGGAAAATGTGAGATCTCATACTAGAGGTTATACACGAATAAAAGAAGACGACAGGAGGAGTGGAGAAACCCGAGCGGGAGGTGAAGAACCGCCCTTCGAGCGCACGGACCTACCTACGCCGGAGCCTGTATCACCCTAGCGTCGGAACCATCCTGGTTCCTCCACAAACATCAGGAGAGATACCAGAGGTACGTTTGCAAGTTCACCCAGATCATAGAAGAAACGGCTCCCCAGAAAGGAGAGCCTACGTCTCTGCAAACCCGAACAGGAACAAAGCAAGTGCTCAATAGTCTCCTCCTCATCGCGGCAACTCCTATAGAAGTCATTGTGCGGTATGCCCATGCGCGCCGCTATGCGGCCTATGGCACAGTGTCCGGTTATGACCCCCGTTAAAGTATTCATCGACATCTGTTCGATAAGATGTCGATGAGTACTTTGACAGCAATTCCCTCGTCCTAGCGCCTTCGCATTCCGGCAATTATCTATCGTATCCCACCTCGCCACCGACGCCGCCCTGGCCATCCCCTCTACTGCATTCAGTAGCTCGCCAAATGGCACGTAGGCAAGACCGATGACTGGTCCGCCCGGCGCAGACAAACCCCTCCTGGCGCACTTGTCTGGCCTCTCATTTCCTGGAATCCCCTAATTCCCAGGAACCCATGTCAGCAACACATCGTTCGCGCGGAGCCTATCCAGGCATTCCAAATAGTCCGCCATGCATCTCGACCTCACCATTCTCGACCTCACCATCCTCGATCTCACCATCCTCTACCTCACCATCCTCGACCTCACAATCCTCGACCTCACCATCCTCGACCTCACCATCCTCGATCTCACCATCCTCTACCTCACCATCCTCGACCTCACAATCCTCGACCTCACCATCCACGACCTCACCATCCTCGACCTCACCATCCTCGACCTCACCATCCTCGACCTCACCATCCTCGACCTCACCATCCACGACCTCACCATCCTCGACCTCACCATCCTCGACCTCACCATCCTCGACCTCACCATCCTCGACCTCACCATCCTCTACCTCACCATCCTCGACCTCACCATCCTCGACCTCACCATCCTCGACCTCACCATCCTCGACCTGACCATCCTCCACCCCAAGCCCTTGAGCACATAAATTCGGATTTTCGAGGGCGGTAGGCCCCTTGGCAGAATTTGTCTTGCGGCTACTGCAATGCCACAGACCTCTGCCTAAAAGACCGTACACTCGTCCGGCAGTCTCAGACACATACTGATATAGAGTGCATCAGATTAGACCTCCAATCCAGTCCCTGACTCCATCTTGGAGCCATCTGTGTAGATCGAGCTTTCATCCTCCTCAAGTACACCATCCGTCCTCCATTCGTCCCTCTCAGAGAAACGAATCGCGAATGCCCCCACTCCAGTCGGCACTGGTGCACAGACCAACCACTCCTGGCGCACTCGTCCGTCCTCTCATTCCCTGGAATCCTCTCATGCCCAGGAACCCATGTCAGCGTCACATCGTGGGCCTGGATTCTATCCAGAGATTCCTAACAATCCGTGACTCCTTCTTGGAGCCATCTGTGTAGATAGAGGCTTCATCCTCCTCAAGTACACCATTCGTCCCTCTGAGGAAAACGAACCGCGAATGCCCTCACTCCAGGTAAGTTCCTTACCAGAATTTCTTTTGCGGCCACTGCAATGGCACAGACTTCTGCCTAAAAGACCGTACATTCGTCCGGCATTCTCATTCCCTGACTCCATCTTGGAGCCATCTGTGTAGATCGAGGTTTCATCCTCCTCAAGTACACCATCCGTCCTCCATTCATCCTTCTCAGGAAATCGAATCGCGAATGCCCCCACTCCAGTCGGCACTGGTGCCAGGTAGTCAGAGATCCTCCTCCGTCTACCCTCCGTCTACCCTCCGTCTACCCTCCGTCTACCCTCCGTCTACCCTCCGTCTACCCTCCGTCTACCCTCCGTCTACCCTCCGTCTACCCTCCGTCTACCCTCCGTCTACCCTCCGTCTACCCTCCGTCTACCCTCCGTCTACCCTCCGTCTACCCTCCGTCTACCCTCCGTCTACCCTCCGTCTACCCTCCGTCTACCCTCCGTCTACCCTCCGTCTACCCTCCGTCTACCCTCCGTCTACCCTCCGGATCCATAAACGCCCAGAATCGAACTGTAGCCGCAACCATCCTCCTTCAGCATACCGAGCTCCCTCAGCCTAAGAGCGACCCTGGCGGCGCAGTTCCAAATAAAGGCCCCAATGGGCTGCATATCCATCATCGCCTCCAGGCCTGCCGGCGGTGCAGAACTCAGAGCCCTTGTGATCCCGACGAAGGCCACTCTCTGGACCATCTCGAACTCTTTCGCACGCGTCCTCTTCCTTACGGCGTCCCACCATATCAGTGCTCAATAGGCCAGTACTGATCTCACGATGGCCGTTTATATCCAATAAACCATCTTGGGAGTCACCCCCACTTCCTACCGAACATCCTCCTGCTGGCGTAAAAAGCGCACATTGGCTTACGGCTTCTTTCCTCGGTGTTCCTCTTCCGGGACAGTTTAGAATCGAGGATTATGCCCAGGTACTTCGCCTCCATCGACAGCCTCAGGGTGACCCCTTCCAAGGACTCGAGACTGAACTCCGGTATCTTATAACTACGCGTCCGTCTTCCCTGGGTTGGTCCTCAACCCATTTCTGGTTGGCCATAGCGACAACCTCCTCCATGATCTCGCTGATCGTTGATATTTTAATAACCATAGAAAATTTGGCGCATTGCATTTAAAAGTTTAAAATATTTGGCAACACTGTTCGCCATCTCAACACTTTACCCTCTGCTTTGTGGAACTATGCAAGAGGATGGAGAGTCAGAATTCATTTCGCCGAATGCTTTGCTATCGCCAATGCCAATGTGTTGCTATCATTGTTGCTTTTTTGGCATGGGGAAGGAAGATGGGATATAATCGTTTTTATTATTTTCACATTCCTGGTAGGGTCCCTTTGGCATCTTTTAAATTTAAAAATGTTGCTCCTTTTATTGTCATTGTTGGTGTTGTTGCTGTTGTTATTATTGTCTTTAAGGCCGATGCTGTGTTGCTCTCCGATTCTTGGGGCTGCCCCCCTTCTGCCATAACTTAGAGCACATTTTTAGAGGCATCTGCTGTTTCGTCTTTAGTTTGCTGTGGCATGCTGCACGTACACTTGTGGGCAGTGAGTGAGGTGGGGTGAGTGGAGATTTTTCGTGTTTTTAGTTTGTATGCGTGAAATTGGCGCGCATTTTTTAAATATCCCAGATATTTTGCCAAGCTTCAGCCAAGATTGTGTCCGTCGTTTCACACAGAGTGGGGCTATTCGCCTTATTTTTAAAGTTACCATGGACTTGTCTGTCTGCACTCCTTCCAGATAGATTCCCACCATTGCAGGGGAGGAACATTCCCCTGTATTTTGTATGCGGAATTGCTGGCTTTGCGTTTCTGGCACAAAACAGAAAAAAAAAACTTAACTGCACCTGGTCTTGATTTTTTATTCGCTTGCCAGCATAAACATTTTACAGACTAGTCTCAAGCCTGCATGGCAGTCAGAATCGAATAAATACCTTGTCGTCTTGGGCTATTGTCGCCGAAGGCATCGAATAATTTTGGTTTGGACATCCACATTTGAAAATTGAGTTTAAGGAAAAAGATTTTGAAAATATTTGTCCACATGTTGGAGGTTTTGAGGAACTTGAAAGAAACGAAAGTTTTTTTTGATAGTTTTTTTCGCAAAACCAAATCATTTTTATTAAAAACATTTTGACAAATATTTCAGTATAAATAATATGTTTATGTATTTTATAAAATTAATAATAACATATAAAGAGAAGAGCTTAACCGAGTATTTCGCGAAATAGAACGTCGCACAGTGGGAAAAAAATAAAAAAAAATTAAAAAAAATGAATAAAGATTTCTTAGTATTTTTTTTAATTTGTAGCTAAAAGTGTGCCTAGAAAATAACAAAAATAAATTCTGTCCGAATTGTTGTACAAAAATCCCCAAAATACCGCTTTCGGGCAAAGAGCAAAGGTTTCAAATCGGCATTTTTTTAGAAATTTGCTGCGGAAGCTACAAATATATTGGGTTGCCCAAAAAGTAATTGCGCATTTTTTAAAAGAAAGCAAATGCATTTTTAATAAAACTTAGAATGAACTTTAATTAAATATCAAATCAAAAATCAAAATCAAAAATACTTTTTTTACACTTAATTTCTAAAGCAAGCTAAAAGTAACAGCTGATAACTGACAGAAGAAAGAATGCAATTACAGAGACACAAGCTGTGAAAAAATTTGTCAACGCCGACTATATGAAAAATCCGCAATTACTTTTTGGGCAACCCAATACTAAGGGACACAACATTTTTTGCATGGGTCTAGGGGACATATGAAGTAAAGACAAGTAAAAGCGTGCTAGGTTCGACTGGGCCGAATCTTATATACCCTCCATCATGGATCGCATTTGTCGAGTTTTTTTCCCGGCATCTCTTCTTAGGCAAATAAAAGGATATAAGAAAAAATTTGCTCTGCTATTAGAGCGATATCAAGATATGGTCCGTTTTGGACCACAATTAAATTATATGTTGGAGATCTGTGTAAAATATCACCCAATTCGAATAAGAATTGCGCCCTTTCGGGGCTCAAGAATTAAAATAGAGAAATCGATTTATATGGGAGCTGTATCGGGCTATAGACCGATTCAGACCATAATAAACACGTATGTTGATGGTCATGAGAGGATCCGTCGTACAAAATTTCAGGCAAATCGGATAATAATTGCGACCTCTAGAGGCTCTAGAAGTCAAGATCCCAGATCGGTTTATATGGCAGCTATATCAGGTTATGAACCGATTTGAACCATACTTAGCACAGTTGTTGGATATCATAAAAAAACACGTCGTGCCAAATTTTATTTTAATCGGATAAGAATTGCGCACTCTAGAGGCTCAAGAAGTCAAGGCCCAAGATCGGTTTAAAATGCAGCTATATCAGGTTATGAACCGATTGGATCCATACTTGGCATAGTTGGTGGATATCATAACAGAACACGTCGTGCCAAATTTTATTCCAATCGGAAAAGAATTGCGCACTCTAGAGGCTCAAGAAGTCAAGACCCAAGATCGGTTTATATGGCAGCTATATCAAAACATGGACCGATTTAAACCATACTTGGTACAGTTATTGGATATCATAATAAAACACGTTGTGCAAAATTTCATTCCAATCGGATAAGAATTGCGCACTTTAGAGGCTCAAGAAGTCAAGACCCAAGATCGGTTTATATGGCAGCTATATCAGGTTATGAACCGATTTGCACCATACTTGGCACAGTTGTTGGATATCATAATAAAACATGTCGTGCAAAATTTCATTCCAATCGGATAAGAATTTCGCACTCTAGAGGCTCAAGAAGTCAAGACCCAAGATCGGTTTATATGGCAGCTATATCAAAACATGGACCGATACGGCCCATTTACAATACCAACTGACTTACACTAATAAGAAGTATTTGTGCAAAATTTCAAGCGATTAGCTTTACTCCTTCGGAAGTTAGCGTGCTTTCGACAGACAGACGGACGGAAGGACGGACGGACGGACATGGCTAGATCGACATAAAATGTCGCGACGATCAAGAATATATATACTTTATGGGGTCTCAGATGAATATTTCGAGTAGTTACAAACAGAATGACGAAATTAGTATACCCCCATCCTATGGTGGAGGGTATAAAAAAGGCGGTAAATTCGGCCTGGCCGAACTTTGGATACCCACCACCTCGCGTATATATGTAAACCACCATTCGTCCTAATCCGGTGAAAAATGCATAATTTATGCTCCCATAGCAGCTTTAACGAAATATGGTCCGATTTGGACTAAACTCGGCACGGATATTGAGTGGACTATTAAGTACAATGGTCAATTTTGTAGAACCAAATATTGGTCTTTTTGGCGGCTATATCCAAATATAGACCGATCTTAACCATATACGACACGGATGTCGAAAAGCCTAGTATAAGTCACTGTCACAAATGTCGACGAAATCGAACAATAAATGTGCCTTTTATGGTCCCAAAACCATAAATCGTGAGATCGGTCTATAAGGCAGCTATATCCAAATCTGGACCGATCTGGACCAAATTGCAGAATGTTGCTGAGGGATCTAACGTAACTCACTGATCCAAATTTCGGCGAAATCGGACAATAAATGCGCCTTTTATTGTCCCAAAATCTTAAATCGAGAGATCGGTCTATATGGCAGCTATATCCAAATCTGGACCGATCTGGAACAAATTGCAGAATGTTGTCGAAGAATCTAACGTAACTATTTTTTCCAAATTTCGTCGAAATCGGACAATAAATGCGCCTTTTATGGACCCAAAACCTTAAATCGAGAGATCGGTCTACATGGCAGATATATCCAAATCTGGTCCGATTTAGGCCATATTGCAGAAAGATGTCGATTGGCCTGACACAACTCGCTGTCCTAAATTTCGGCGACATAGGACAATAAATGCGCCCTTTATGGGCCCAAGACCCCAAATCGAGAGATCGGTCTATATGGCAACTATATCCAAATCTGAACCGATCTGGGCCAAGTTGACGAAAGCTGTCGACTGCCCTAACACTGCCCACTTTGCCAAATTTCGGTGACTTCGGACAATAAATGCACCTTTTATGGGCCCAAGACCCCAAATCGAAAGATCGGTCTATATGGCAGCTATATCCAAATCTAAACCGATCTGGGCCAAAATGACGAAGGCTCTCGACTGGCCTAACACAGCTCACTTTTCCAAATTTCTTCAAAATCGGATAATAAATGTGGTTTTTATGGGCCTAAGACCCTAAAACGGCGAACGGTCTATATGGGGGCTATATCAAGATATAGTCCGATATAGCCCATCTTCGAACTTAACCTGCTTATGGACAAAAAATGAATCTATGCAAAGTTTCAGCTCAATATATCTATTTTTAAAGACTGTAGCTTGATTTCATGGACATGTCTAGATCGTCTTAGATTTTTACGCTGATCAAAACTATATATACTTTATAAGGTCGGAAATGGATATTTTGATGTGTTCGATATCCAAATGTGGACCGATCTGAGCGGAACAAAATGAATATACCCCCATCCTTCGGTGGTGGGTATAAAAATTAAAATCGACCACAAATGCCTTTGTAAATTGCAAAGAACGAAGTAGATCTCGGTCAAAATTGTACAAAAAATTTAAAGTCGAATATCTCCGAAACCAGTGGAGATATTATAGAACTTAAGCGGAATGTTTTGTAGGTATTTTTGAAATGAAATTTTTTTTTGAAAATCAAACCATAAATGAAGATTTGGCAGCCCGAAAAATTTTTTCGAAATACCGAGGTGACCAACTTAAGGGACCTGCCGAAAAGCGCTCGGACATCCTGGGGCCTTAATAATTGCGTTAACACCTCAGCTCTAGTCATTTCAAATGTTAAAGAGATATCTCTACCCGATTTTCTCCCACTGTGCGTCGCTTATCCTGGGGTTGAGAAAGCATGTCTTTAGAAAACTTATAATAGGAGTGACCAGTGAGTCATTGCTACATCGGGTGTTTGACGTCGCGCTAGGGCCAAGGGGGCGACGTTCTGATGGGGAGGAGTTGGAGACTTTCGAGCAGTGCCCCGTTATTGTGAAGGGAAGACACATGATAATGGCCTTGATTACCTACAGCCCTTTATGCCTTTTGTCATTTCGGAGTTCTGTAGAGGCCCAAATTGGCTGACTGAATCATACTATCGACGGTGATTTTTTTTTTCTGAAGGTGTACAATACAAATGTTTTATATATGGGGAAGCCGAGAGATTCTTGGGGATAGCATTGAACTGGTCCAGACAGATGGGTCTCAGGGTCAACCCTGAGAAAGCAGAGATCGGCAAAGAAATAAGTAATTTAGGACATAGGGACAAGCCAAGAGTTCCTCATGTTTCTGTAGAAAAAGTGTCTTAAAATTCGTAACTCTCAGGGTTTGGCGAGAACCTCTAATACAGCAATAACCATTTGTTTATTAAATTTATCGGACATGGTTGCGTATGTTTACTTTTGATTGGTTATTCTCTTATATGCCATATATCATACGCCACCTTGTTCACTCATTATATTAAATAGTCAAATCGGGGGTGCAACAGAATTTATGGCATCACCTTCATGAACATAGTGCATAGCCTTAGAGATACGCTACTCATTTCTGAAATTTAAAACCAGTAAGGAAAGGCAAAAATGGGACGATACCGGCTATGTAATATCCTACACCTTTCCTATTAGTACAAAGTGGGAGCTATATCTAATACTGAACCAATTTGATGGACCTCGGCGGATGTTTTCAGATGGGTTATTAAACAACGGTCGGACGGACGGACATGGCTCGATCGACTCAGAACGTCGAAGCGATCAAAAATATATACACTTTATGGGATCTTAGACGAATATTTCGAGGTGTTACAAACGGAATGACTAGATAAGTATACCCCCATCCTATGGTGATGGGTATACAACTGAAATTATTGCGCTGTAGTTGTTTGATTTTTTTTTATCTGTTCCGTATAGACCCAAAAACGGCTGAATCGATTTTCATGAAATTTTCACAGATGGTAGAGTTTGTGCCTCCGGTGAAATAGGGTACTACATTATTTAATATCGGATGGGAGGCGGACCCCCCTCGCTCATTTTCCAGAAGGCCAAGTCTCAGAGATGGATGATTTAATCGAAATTTTTTAATGCCACCTTATGGTACCCCCAAAAAAACACGAAAGTGGTATACATTTTTGGGGGGACGCCCCATCCTAAAACCCACCCGAGCGGACATGTTTACCGATGGGGACAATATGGGTATCAAATGAAAGGTATTTAAGAGTGGAGTACGAACTTGGCATAAAAATGTCAGACTAAATGTCGGGCGGTCCCCCACCCCCAAAAACACCACCCAACAGGACACTTTTACCGCTTTGGGAAATATGGATTTCAAATGAAAGGTGAGAGAAAAGTGGATTACTGATATACAAATTTATTCCTTGGTGTATAAGGAGCCTCCCCAGATATAAAAACTTATTCCTTGGTGCCTGAGGGATATCCCCAACCTCAAAACCTCCCATAGGTCATATTTACCGATTGGGACAATATGGGACTCAAATGAAAGATATTTGGGAGTTAAATTCGAAAATGGTATTCAAAATTGGGTCCAAGTACTTAGAAGGCTGGCCCAGGCCCAAAACCGCCCCAAAAATAGCGCCCAAATTCAGAAGTAGACCGATCGGGACAATATGGGGCTCAAATAAAAGGTCTTTGGGAGTGAAGTATTTATATGATATTTATAAGGTCCAAGAACCTAACGAGCCGTCCAAAGACCAAAACCATTCAAAAAATACCACCAAAAATCGAAGTGGTGGTAAAATACCACCAAAAGTCCCGATCGGGACAATATGAAGGTATTCGGGAGTAGAATACGAGTATGGTGTCAAAAATTGGATCCAACTACCAAGGGCGTAGCCCCAAAAGTAAATAAAAAATGGACCGATCGGGACTCCTATATAGGACCCCTATGGGGGTCCTATTCGAGAGTTGAGTATAAAAAGGACATTAAAAGTTGAAACCAAGTATCTAGGGAGCCGTCCCAAGCCCAGAATCGGCATCATATGGGACTCCAATGAAATCTATTCGAGAGTAGTGTACAAATGTGATTATCGAATATTAAAAATTGGGTGTTATTACCAAGGGGGCCGCGCCCAAACCACAACCGTCCCAAGTGGGCATATTAGATCCTCATGACAATATGGGACTCAAATAAAAGGATTTCGGGTGTAGATTACGAATATGGGGTTCAAGTGATAGGAGGATTGGAGTACGAATGTGATTATCGAATATTAAAGATTGGGTGTAATTAACAAGGGGGCCGCGCCAAAACCAAAACCGTCCCAAGTGGGCATATTAGACCATCATGACAATATGGGACTCAAATAAAAGGGTTTCGGGAGTAGATTATGAATATGGGGTTCAAGCGATAGGAGACTATATAGGACCCCCATAGGGGAGCAGCAGAGCGGGCCGGTTTCAGCAAATTTTCTATATTAACAAAATTTTCTATTTCGTATTGTACGCCAAATTTTTTTCACCAATTTTATAAGATTTTTCAAAAAAAAAAAAAAAAATAGCAAAGTATACGAATTCCACCAGCATCATTGCTATGATCATTGCCAGAATTGTCATGGTTGCTATTGATGATGAGGATGAGCATAATAATAGCCTTTTTCGTCAATATCATCATCATTGCCGAGAGCAGGTCTTACTGGTTTAAAGACATTTTAGCTTTTGGTGTGTAAGATTTCGCGGCTTTTTGTGGCAGACTCCATGAACAGAATGCCGCTCTGCTTGGCAGCGTTCAGAGCAAGCGGGCAGCTAGCGTTAAAAGGAGGCAGCGGACAACCACTACCACTATTTGGATCATCAAAACTAAAAACAGGCTGCTTTATACGGCCATGCATGAAGGCAGGCGTTTGTCTGTCTGTTTGTCTGTCCGAACGTACGTCGATCCATCCATCCAATGTTTGGTATGCATTAATGTCCGTCCTTTTGTCCACCAGCCAGCCAGCCAGCTAGCCAGCCATCCATCCATCTAGCCTACCGTCAATTGTCCGTCTGCGGATGATACTTGGCAGCATGGTAATGATAATGAGGATGATGATGATGATGATGATGTTGGCGACAATGATGATTTTGGTGGCGACGATGTAGACCAAGACTACAACAATGTTGGTAATAATGATGATGTTGTTGGCAGGCTATGTGAGTTTGTCGCCATCCTCAGCGTTGTTTGCTCCTTTTGGTTGAAAATTTGTGGAATTTTGTTTTGTGCCAAACTGGACAAAAAACTAACATACCTTGAGCCAATCAAAGCCCCCATCTCTTGGCGAAAATCAAAAAAAAAAGAGGCAACAACCAAGAAGAAGAAAAATCTTACAATTCTGGAACGCAGCCTGCCTGCTAGCCAGTCAACCAACCAGCAGATGGACGACGGACATACGCATAAAACCAAGTTGGCATGAACAAAGACAGCACCCCTTTGGCTTTTATCTGTCAAAAATGTTCTTATATTTAAGTTCCCCAACTTATTCCACTTGTGATTATTACCATTGACTCCATGGATATGTAGCTTGCATTGAAAGCATTTCGCGCATGGCTAGGCGTCTACGGGGAGAGTGAAGCAAAAACATTTTTCCAACTCCAGCCTTATTGAAGGCGACAAACATCTACGTCGTTGTCATCGTCAGCGATATTTGCCCACAATAATCGCACTCTCGCACTCGCACAAAAGAGCAGCTTTGGGGAAATATGCCACAGATTTCAAATTTTAAGTTTGAAAATAAATATTTCAAATATGCAGATGCGATCATAAATAAGCGTAAAAATATAAGGAAGGAATTCCAAAAGTCTCAGTTCTCAGTTTTGAAAAGTTAAACGGCAGCGAGTGTAGCTTCCGAGGGCTCCTTTGTCCCGTTTCCCCATAAACGAAAGCTGTTTCTCTTATCTCACCATACCAGCAATCTTTCGACAGTGCTGTCCATCTGTCTGTCTGTCTGTCCGTCTGTTTGTCTGGCAGTTGCCAGCCAGCCGCTTTCAGTCAGTTTCCATTTTTGTTTTTTTTTTTTTTTTGTTTCCTTTGCATACGAGCGAACAAACAAACGAACGTCCTCTGAGCGGCGGTTGCATATTTTACGCTGAAATTATCATAAGAATGTTTATTTCTTCTGTCTGGACTTAGTTTGCTGCCTTCAGAGTCACAGCATTCACAGTTTATGGGGTGGACATTACATTAAACGTTTCGATTTGCTGCAAATGTAAATGCGAACGCATTCAAGTTAGCAAAATTGAAATACTGAGAAATTTTATGTGAATTTCTCGATATTTTATGTTGTCATAAACTGGTGGGCAATGCCATCAAGTTCGTTCATTACAGACTTATAAAATACTTATCTACATAAGAATTTAAATAAAAAAAAATATACAAAAGCGTTTCTGAGAAACATTAACATCTGTTATCTACGGGCAACAATCGAAGGTGATTAAAATTGTGAGAAATTTAGAAGAATCTACTGCCAGAAGCAGTTAAATGACTGCAAATGTTGTATCTATTGGGTTGCCCAAAAAGTAATTGCGGATTTTTCATATAGTCGGCGTTGACAATTTTTTTCACAGCTTGTGACTCTGTAATTGCATTCTTTGCTTTAGAAAACAATGTAAAAAAGTATATTTGATTAAAGTTCATTCTAAGTTTTATTAAAAATGCATTTACTTTCCTTTAAAAAATCCGCAATTACTTTTTGGGCAACCCAATATAAAAATTAAAAATTCAGAACAATCCATAGAACTTGCAATATTGGGGATCCAACAATAATAGGCAGTTGGAATGTTCGAAAGAAAAAAGTGATGCAAAAAAATATAACCAATCTTCTTCTTCATTAGAAAGGCTACAAATTCATCTTTGGCTACCTTAAGTCTCCGTGGCACAAATGCAATAACCAAAAGTGCCTTGCTATTTAGCTTCAGAGGACAGCATATTAGGAAAGCCTGCAGTCAGTAACAATAGGCCAGAAGACAGAAACAAAAATCGCTTAGTGTGAGTAAATCTAGATGTTCACGAATCAGAATGAAACCGAAAATTCTACCAAAGAATTGGATAACAAACCGATCGCTTTGACTCGGCTTTGCAGAGACATGGTCGAACATTTGACAAAAGATACACAAAATTTGCTGAGAATATCGAAATAGAGTGAGAGAGAGAGAGCGAGAGAAGCAGGGAGAGACAACATTCCTTAATAGGAGCGATGAAGATAACCCCACAACTATCCTCGATGATGGTAACTAAGACCAGTAAGGAAAGGCAAAATTCGTGCCGACTTTAAAATAACCCTACACCTACACTATAGGTACAAAATGGGAGCTATATATAATTCTGAACCAACTTGGATGAACCTCGGCGGATGTTTTCAGATGCGTTATTAAATAATCCGTATCAAATTTCGGCCAAAAATTATTGCAAATTAGCCAAAATCTGACGAACATACATATGTGGGAGCTATATCTAAATCTGTGCACAATTTTGGCAATATTGGTCAATAATGCGTTTGCAATGACCTTCGAAGTAAAAATCGTGCGAAATACATATATGGCAGCTATATATAAATCTGAACCAATTTCTATGAAATTAATCAGTATTGTCGAGAGTCATAAGAAAATCCTTCCAGCCAAATTTTGAGAGAATCGGTTAACAAATACGGTTGACAAATGACGACATTATTGCAAATTAGTCAAAATCCGGGTCATCTCAATCTGAACCGATTTTCACCAAACTTCTTAGATATTGTGGTAGGCATGGAGGAGAGAGTTGTGCCCAAGTTTGGCAATATTGGTTATGCGCTTGTAGTGACCCTAGAAGTGAAAATCGGGCGAAATATGGCAGCTATATATAAAACTGAACTGATTTCCATGAAATTCACCAGTAATATTAAAAGTCATAAGAAAATCCTTCCTGCCAAATTTCGAGTGAATCGGTCAACAAATGAGCATTTTATTGCAATATTTATCAAAATTGGAAGAACATATATATGGGAGCTATATCGAAATCTCAACCGATTTCGAGCAAACTTTATAGATTTTGTAAAAGTCGTCGAGGAAAGCGTTGTGCGAAGTTTTGGGAAGATTGGTCAATAAATGCGCTTGCAGTGGCTCTAGGAATGAAAATCGGGCGACATATATATATGAGAGCTATATCTTAATCTGAACCGATTTCTATGAAATTCACCAGTAGTGTCGAGAGTCATAAGAAAACCACTCCTGACAAATTTCGAGAGAAACGGGTAACAAGTGGCCATTTTATTGCATAATTACTGCAAATCGGACGAACATATATATGGGAACTATATCTAAATCTGAACCGATTTCAATCAAACTTCTTAGATATTGTGGTGGTTGTCGAGCAAAGCGTTGTTCAAAGTTTTATGAAGATTAGTCAATAAATAGGCTGGCAGTGGTTCTAGTAGTGAAAATCGGGCGATATATATATATGAGAGCTATATCGAAATATGGACTGATTTCTATGACATTCACCAATAATGTCGAGAGTTATAAGAAAATCATTCCTGCCAAAATTCGAGAGAATCGGTTAAAAAATGACCATTTTACTGCATTATTACTGCAAATCGGGCGAACATATATATGGGAGCTATATCTAAATCTGAAACGATTTCGACCAAACTTCTCAGATATTGTGGTTGTCGTCGATCAAAGTGTTGTACAAAGTTTTATGAAGATTAGTTAAAAAATACGCTTGCAATGGCTCTAGGAGTGAAAATCGGGCGATATATATATGTGGGAGCTATATTTTAATCTGAACCGATTTCTATGAAATTCACCAGTACTGTCGAGAGTTACAAGAAAATCGTTTCTGCCAAATTTCGAGAGAATCGGGTAACAAATGACCATTTTATTGCATAATTACTGCAAATCGGACGAACATATATATGGGAACTATATCTAAATGTGAACCGATTTCAATCAAACTTCTTAGATATTGTGGTGGTTATCGAGCAAAGCGTTGTACAAAGTTTTATGAAGATTAGTCAAAAAATAATTTGCAATGGCTCTAGGAATGAAAATCGGGCGATATATATATGTGAGAGCTATATTTTAATCTGAACCGATTTCTATGAAATTCAGCAGTACTGTCGAGAGTTACAAGAAAAATATTCCTGCCAAATTTCGAGAGAATCGGTTAACAAATGACCATTTTATTGCATTATTACTGCAAATCGGGAGAACATATATATGGGAGCTATATCTAAATCTGAACCGATTTCAAGCAAACTTCTTGGATATTGTGGTGGTCTTTGATCAAAGTGTTGTCCAAAGTTTTATGAAGATTGGTCAATAAATACGCTTGCAGTGGCTCTAGGAGTGAAAATCGGGCGATATATGTATATGAGAGCTATATCTTAATCCGAACCGATTCACCTATGAAATTCACCAGTACTGTCGAGAGTTATAAGAAAATCATTCCTGCCAAAAGTTCAAGCTCAATGATAAGGGGCGTCCTTTTTATAGCCAAGTCCGAACGGCGTGCACCAATGCGACACCGCTTTGGAGAGAAGTTTTACATGGCATAGTACCTCACAAATGTTGCCAGCATTAGGAGGGGAAAACCACCGCAGAAAATTTTTTCTTATGGCCAGGATTCGAACCCAGGCATTCAGCGTTATAGGCGGACATGCTAACCTCTGCGCTACAGTTACCTCCCACCATCATGGATTCCGCTAAAAAATTATACTTTGTATTTTAATTATTTTCTCAAGAGTTATAACGGGATATCAGTTTATGGACCGACAAAGATCGAACTTGACATGGTTGTGGGAAGTCATAACATAAGTGTTTGTTTCAAATTTCATCCAAATCGGATGAAAATCGGGGATCGGTTTATAAAGGAGCGATATCTGTTTGAAAACCGACTAATATCGTTGGAAATAATAACACATGTCTTTGTTCCCAATTTCAGCCTAATCGGAAGAAAATTGAGGCTTCTAGGGACTCAAGAAGTCAAATTCATGGATCGGTTTATATGGGGGCTATACCTGTTTATAGACCGATTCGGATCATACTTGGCATGGATGTTAGAAATCATAAGACAAGGCTTTGTTTTAAAGTTCAGCCACATCGGATGAAAATTGAGGCTCTTAGGGGCTCAAGAAGTCAAATTGGGGGATCGGTTTATATATGGGTTATATCCAAATCTGAACCGTATCGACCCATTTGCAATCCCCAACGACCAACATCAATAAGAAGTCTCTGTGCAAAATTGCATGCGCCTAGCTTTACGCGTCGACCGCTTTCGTGATTTCGATAGACCGATGGAGGGACGGACGGAGGGACGGACAGAGGGACGAATGGAAGGACGGATGGAGGGATGGACGGAGGGACGGACGGAGGGACGGACGGAGGGACGGACGGAGGGACGGACGGAGGGACGGACGGAGGGACGGACGGAGGGACGGACGGAGGGACGGACGGAGGGACGGACGGAGGGACGGACGGAGGGACGGACGGAGGGACGGACGGAGGGACGGACGGAGGGACGGACGGAGGGACGGACGGAGGGACGGACGGAGGGACGGACGGAGGGACGGACGGAGGGACGGACGGAGGGACGGACGGAGGGACGGACGGAGGGACGGACGGAGGGACGGACGGAGGGACGGACGGAGGGACGGACGGAGGGACGGACGGAGGGACGGACGGAGGGATGGACGGAGGGATGGACGGAGGGACGGACGGAGGGACGGACGGAGGGACGGACCGAGGGACGGACCGAGGGACGGATGGAAGGACGAATGGAAGGACGGATGGAGGGATGGACGGAGGGACGGACGGAGGGACGGACGGAGGGACGGACGGAGGGACGGACGGAGGGACGGACGGAGGGACGGACAGAGGGACGGACGGAGGGACGGACGGAGGGACGGACGGAGGGACGGACGGAGGGACGGACGGAGGGACGGACGGAGGGACGGACGGAGGGACGGACGGAGGGACGGACGGAGGGACGGACGGAGGGACGGACGGAGGGACGGACGGAGGGACGGACGGAGGGACGGACGGAGGGACGGACGGAGGGACGGACGGAGGGACGGACGGAGGGACGGACGGAGGGACGGACGGAGGGACGGACGGAGGGACGGACGGAGGGACGGACGGAGGGACGGACGGAGGGACGGACGGAGGGACGGACGGAGGGACGGACGGAGGGACGGACGGAGGGACGGACGGAGGGACGGACGGAGGGACGGACGGAGGGACGGACGGAGGGACGGACGGAGGGACGGACCGAGGGACGGACCGAGAGACGGACGGAGGGACGGTCGGAAGGACGGACGGAAGGACGGACGGAGGGACGGACCGAGAGACGGACGGAGGGACGGACATGGCTACGTCGACTCAGAATGTCAAGATGATCCAGAATATATATATGCAGAATATTCGTATTTCCTTATGAAACCAAGCACCATGGTTAAACTAAGTATACCGAACGAATTGTTCATAGACGTCTAAAAAAATTACAAAAATAATAGTCGAGGCTTATGCACTTATGGCCATAAGAAGGACTTAAACAATGTAATGTTATCAACTTATTGGACATAACTGCGGGTCTCACAGCATAGAGGTAAGGGAAAGGTTAGTTAAGTTAGGTTAGGTTGAGAAGAGAGTTCGGAATCTAATCCGTTCCATACCATCAAGAAAATGCTTCTACATATAACACGCCCCTACATATTTCCTACACATGCTATAAGATGCCACACCTATTTGGCATATGTGAGCTCGTAGTCCTATGTGTTCCATTATAACACAGAAAGTTATATTGACCTCTTTCTTACTTCCTTCCAGTGATAGCATCGTCTTATCGCGATCCGGATCTTCCCAAAGGATTTTCATTGCCCTGCTGATCTTTTGCGGTTCCAAAGTGTGTTCGTCGCCCACTGCCTTTACTCGGACTACGTCGATCCGAAAGGTTTCGGGTTAACCAAGTTTATTGAAGGCAGTATTCTGGCCTTCACATCGAAATCCTCTGCCCTTTTATTCCCCCTACTCCGAGTTGGCCCTGCACCCATATAATGCGAATCGTGCCATTCTCAGAGTTAATTCTTACACTCTAGGACTGTTCTTGTACTTACCATTCTGGTTGTTATTGCCCTGATGCCCAGTTTAGTGTTCGCAAACACGTCCTCGCGTTAACACCAACCACCTCACGCATTGCGTAATCGCGTGGATCTCCAGTTGCAGTTTCGAATTATGATGAGGCAGCAGAAAACAGGTGTCAGTTCCTAGGTTCTCAATGTAAACCCATAGGCCAACTTTGTCCTCTAACTTTGATCCGTATGTGTAGCATGCATTTCCAAATGGCAATACCAGAGTTCCATCATTTCAAGACTGTGCCACTAGCAGCGGTGCCTTGCACTCGACCTACACTGTCGAGTGTCCCATCGGGAACATCTCCTTTTCCTTCCAGTCTTCCTATCATCGCCTCGGTTATATTGCGATGGTGTGACCTGGTCATATCCTCTATACATTCTCCCAGCACCGATCCTCTTAAACCTTTGCACTACGCTTTCTTCTACAACTGCCACAAAACGTGTGGATTTTAGTCGAAATCGGATGTGAACCCAGGCGTTCGGCGTCATAGGAAGATATGCTAACGTGTGCTCCATTGTGGGCACCGTGGGACCATATTTTCCCGATTTTAATTTGTTGACCATCTGGGAGTTTTCGGTAGGGAAGCGGACCAAAGGCTTTATTCCAAGCATTAATATAAAATTCGTATGTGCTTCCCAAATGGCGCAATCAGTCAATATTTCCTAGCTTAAGTAAAAGATTCGTACTTGGTTCTCGATTACCTTTCACATGAAATATTGGGTTGCCCAAAAAGTAATTGCGAATTTTTTAAAAGAAAGTAAATGCATTTTTAATAAAACTTAGAATGAACTTTAATCAAATATACATTTTTTACACTTTTTTTCTAAAGCAAGCTAAAAGTAACAGCTGATAACTGACAGGCGAAAGAATGCAATTACAGAGTCACAAGCTGTGAAAAAATTTGTCAACGCCGAGTATATGAAAAATCCGCAATTACTTTTTGGGCAACCGATATATGGCGCAATCAGTCAATATATCAGTAGTGGGGGTGTATTAACTGTGGACCTCTCCACTGGCTGGATTCTACTATCAAATACCTTTCATTTGATTCCCATGTTGTCCCATTAGGTCTTCATGTCCGTTTTACGAGTTCTTAGGGAGGGGAGTTCCCCCCAATTGCTTGACCCCAAATTTGCATATCAGTTTCGTGTTTCTGGTTTTCTATAACCCATCAGAAAATACGGAACCAACACTCGGACTGGATTGATGTCTGTGTGGTTGTTCGGTATTTTGTTTAGATGCCAATTTTGAAAAATCGCCTGAAAAAATACTTTTTAGTTTACATATTTCCAATTTTGAAACCTTGAGCATTTCGTGGTTACCATTTTTTTTTTATTTGCCAAACTATGGCCCGATTAGCTTAAAAGATCCATTAAATTTGAATTTCGCCACCATTCTGCATCAAATTAGATTTGTTACCCAGTAATTTTCCAGTCATTCATTAAAGAAACCCATAACGAAACCAAAGAGAGTAGCAACCAGCTGAAAGCCAAGCAAAAACGATATCAAATTGGTGTGCAGCAGCATATCCATGCCACATGGCAATAAACAAATAAATAGCAAACCAAAGTCATCGAAAAACCGAAGTTGCAGCGCCAACAGAAAAAAAAACACAACTAGACTTCAAAGAAGAATGCAAAAAAGGCAACAACAGTGGAGAAGTTAGCTCGCCAGTCAGCCAGCCAGCCAGCCAGCATGGAATAAAGGAGCACAACAACAGCGTAAACATATTTATGCAATAGTATTGACATTGTTTCATGGTTGGTATGCTAATTGCTGTAATATTTTGTATGCCATTCGATGCAACAATGTTTGCAGAACTGTAACCTCGAAACTTGGCTTGCCTTGCCTCCTCCATCAATACCAACATCACCGCTATAGCCACCATGAATACGAAAACTAATCGAGCCTCCGCCCCGAGAATCAAACAATTTACTTCCAGCACCCTAAGCTATGTATGACGACAGACATATCGAGAGTCATATAAACGATCTTGAAAATTTCTGCCAACATTACCAATATACACCGGGAGAAAAATGTCGGTAAACTTAACTTTTTTAGTTTACATCAAGCTGAATTGAATTTGATTAAGAAGGGGGATTAACTATCACTCAATGAACATAATGCAGCATAAGACAGCTATCCTTCGTCTCTGAGGGTTGATGTCCTGGTCTCAGAGGGTTGATTTTCCCACAAAGAACCCCTCAAAATGGAAAATTAGACTGAACAAGGCAAAATGGCACGCACCAATCGAGACAATATTGGTCTCAAATGAAAAATATTTTGGATTATAGTACGAATTTGAAGGCCAACGAAGCGCGGAGGTTAACATGTCCACTTATGGCGCAGAACGCCAGGGTTTGAATCCTGGCTCCTTATGCTGGTGACATATATGAGGTACTTTGCCATATCAAATAGGTATCACACTGCGGCACGCCGTTCGGACTCAGTTATAAAAAGGAGGCCCCTTACCATTGAGCTTAAACTTGAACCAGACATGTCAAATTTGCAATTTGCACTAATCTGATATTCAAATACAGAGGAAGGTGCCTGGGAAGTTCGCAACCTTAGTTGATATCTATTTAATATCTACAACCAATAGGTAGAGTCATTTTCACAATCAATTGTTTCTATACCATCACATCTACAACATCCAACATAAGCCGTGACAAATTTCTTTGAGTGTACTATAATAATCCATGACTCTTGGTAGTAGTTATGGGATTCCACAAGCCAAAACTAGGCAACCAGCAAAAATGCAACGCATTGGAGAGAAACCAATAACAACTGCAATGGTAATCATGTTGAAATCATAGAGACAATCTAAGCGATCGGTCAACGACTATGGCGACGATTTACAAGACTGTATGTACGTGCATGTTGTTATGCACGTTTATAAGCCACAATTGGCAGAAGACACAGTGTTCATATTCTTCCATGAAAGTCATTGATCTACATAGGCAATGCATGGCCATTTTGACATGTTTTATAGAATAAAATTTGACAAATTATCCCCGGAAAATTGGTAAATATTTTTCAATTCCAGGAGTTATAAGGCATTACCTCCTTGAGGCCACCGCAGCGCAGAGGTTAGCATGTCTGCCTATGAGGCTGAACGCATTGGGTTCGAATCCTGGCGAGACCATCAGAAAAAATGTTCAGCGGTGGTTTTCCCCCTCCTAATGCTGGCAGCATTTGAGAGGTACTATGCCATGTAAAAACTTTTCCTCAAAAGAGGTGTCGCACTGCGGCACGCCGTTCCGACTCGGCTATAAAAAGAAGGCCCCTTATCATTGAGCTTAAACTTGAATCAGACTGCACTCGGACAACAAATGCGTCTTTTAAGTCTTCAAGACCTTAAATAGAGAGATTGGTCTATATGGCAGCTATATCCAAATCTGGACCGATCTGGGCCATATTGCAGAAAGATGTCGAGGGGCCTAACACAAATCACTGTCCCAAATTTCGGCGACATAGGATATAAATATGCCTTTTATGGACCCAAGACCTTAAATCGAGAGATCGGTCTATATGACAGCTATATCCAAATGTGGGCCGATCTGGGCCAAATTGAAGAAGGATGTCAACTGGCCTAACACAACGCACTTTCCCAAATTAAGGCAAAATCGGACAAAAAGTGCGCCTTTTATGGACCCAAATCCTTAAATTGAGAGATCGGTCTATATGGCAGCTATATCCAAATCAAAACCGATCTGGGCCATATTGTAGAAATATATCGAGGGGTCTAACACAACCCACTGTCCCAAATTTCGGTGACATCGGACAATTAATGCGTCTTTTATGGTCCCAAGACCTTAAATCCAGAGATCGGTCTATATGGCAGCTATATCCAAATCAAAACCGATCTGGGCCATATTGTAGAAATATATCGAGGGGTCTAACACAACCCACTGTCCCAAATTTCGGTGACATCGGACAATAAATGCGCCTTTTATGGGCAAAAGACTTTAAATCGAGAGATCGGTCTATATGGCAGCTATATCCCAATCTGGACCGATCTGGGACAAATTGCTGAAAGATGTCGAGGGGCCTAACCTAACTCACTGCCTTAAATTTCGGAGACATCGGACAATAAATATGTCTTTTATGTGCCCAAGACCTTAAATCGAGAGATCGGTCTGTATACCAGCTATACCCAAATCTGGACCGATCTATGTCAAATTAAAGAAAGATGTCGACGAGCCCTACACAAATCACGGTCCCAAATTTCGGCAAAATTGGATAATAAATACGACTTTTATGGGCCACAAAAACTTAAATCGAGAGATCGGTCTATATGGCAGCTATATCAAAATCTGCACCGATCTGGGCCAAATTGCAGAAAGATGTCGAGGGGTCTAATACAACTCACTGTCCAGAATTTCGACGACATCGGACAATAAATGCGCCTTTTATGGGCCCAAAACCTTAAATCGAGAGATCGGTCTATATGGCAGCTATATCCAAATCTGGACCGATCTGGACCAAATTGCAGAAAGATGTCGAGGGGTCTAATACAACTCACTGTCCCGAATTTCGACGACATCGGACAATAAATGCGCCTTTTATGGGCCCAAAACCTTAAATCGAGAGATCGGTCTATATGGCAGCTATATCCAAATCTGGACCGATCTGGACCAAATTGCAGAAAGATGTCGAGGGGTCTAATACAACTCACTGTCCCGAATTTCGACGACATCGGACAATAAATGCGCCTTTTATGGGCCCAAAACCTTAAATCGAGAGATCGGTCTATATGGCAGCTATATCCAAATCTGGACCGATCTGGACCAAATTGCAGAAAGATGTCGAGGGGTCTAATACAACTCACTGTCCCGAATTTCGACGACATCGGACAATAAATGCGCCTTTTATGGGCCCAAAACCTTAAATCGAGAGATCGGTCTATATGGCAGCTATATCAAAATCTGCACCGATCTAGGCTAAATTGTAGAAATATATCGAGGAGTCTAACACAACCCTCTGTCCTAAATTTCGGCGAAATCGGAAAATAAATGCGCCTTTCATGGGCAAAAGACTTAAATCGAGAGATCGGTCTATATGGCAGCTATATCCCAATCTGGACCGATCGGGGCCAAATTGAAGAAGGCTGACCCAACACAGCTCACTGTCCCACATTTCTGCAAAATCGGATAATAAATGTGGCTTTTATGAGCCTAAGACCGTAAATCGTCCGATCGGTCTATATGGGGGCTATATCAAGATATAGTCCGATATTGCCCATCTTCGAATTTAACCTGCTTATGAACCTAAAAGCAATCTGTGCAAAATTTCAGCTCAATAGCTCTATTTTTAAAGACGGTAGCGTTATTTCAACAGACAGACGGACGGACATGGCTAGATCGTCTTAGATTTTTACGACGATCAAAAATATATACACTTTATAGGGTCGAAAATTAATATTTCGATGTGTGCAAACGGAATGACAAAATGAATATACCCCCATCATTCGGTGGTGGGTATGAAAATGCAAATTTTCCTATGGACATTCCATTGAGCAACAGTGGCAAACTTCTTATAAATCAAAGAGTGCTGTCCGATTCATATTTAAAAAAATCAATGAAAAAGGACCTTCTTTTTAAAGCCGAGTCCAAATGGCTAGAGGCATACCCACAGATTCCAGTTTCCCTGGAATGTGTAGGGTAGTTCATAGTCTGGCAAACTCGTCCGCTTTCTTATTTGCAAGGATCTCCGCTTGATACACACTGCAGTCAGATAACCTTTTCAATATGACCAGTTGTAGATCTTTAGAGTACACCCTTAAGCCCACCTGGTCGTTTAGTTTGGAACCATCCGTATAGAAGTCTATGTAACTTCTGTTACCAGCGATATCTAAGTTCCAATCGGTTCTATCAGGAATAGTGGTACAGTACTTTTTATCAAAAGCGATCCCTATTTCCATAAATATGTTTTGGAAGTGGTAGGTACACCCGATCTCTCAAGCATGTCCGCTTTCTCGTTTCCTAAAATATCGTTATGTCCAGGAACCCAACATACACCAGGTTATGATTACTCTGTATTCAAAACTTCTCGTCAACAATCCAAAACTTTAAATCTAATACTCGTGGTAATTAAATCCTTCAATGTTACTATCGCTGTAGATACAGTTGTCAGATCGATGAATCCCTCTGGATAGCACAATCACCGCTGCTATAGTTATCGTAAAGTCTTCAGTCTGGAAGATGCTGCAGTCATCACGCATTCAAAAGGAGGCGGTAATGTTAAGTTCACCGCAATGTATTCCACAATCGGTCTGATTTTTGATCTTAAATATATTAATTTGCGTAAACTTAATTCGACCCTTCATCCATTCCGTCCGTGCGTCTGCGAAGCACTCCATTACCTGCAACCAGTGGGCGCGCCCTGTAGCTTCCAGTTGTGCTTCTTGTATGGTGCTCATACTCACACCGTGCCGGGCGTTATTATACCCTCCACCATTGGATGGGGGTATACAAATTTCGTCATTCTGTTTGTATCTCCTCGAAATATTCCTCTGGGACCCCATAAAGTATATATATTCTTGATCGTCATATCATTATAAGTCGATCTAGCCATGTCCGTCCTTCCGTTCGTCCATCTGTCTGTCGAAAGCAGGCTAACTTTCGAAGGACTTAAGCTAGGCGCTTGAAATTTTGCACGAATACTTCCTATTAGTGTAGGTCGGTTGGGATTCTAAATGGGCCATAACGGTCAATGTTTTGATATAGCTGCCCTATAAACCAATAATGGATCTTAACTTCTTGAGTCACTAGAGAGCGCAATTCTTATCTGATTTGGCTGAAATTTTGCAAGAAGTGTTTTGTTATGACTTCAAACAACTGAGCCAAATATGGTTTTAATTGGTCCATAACCTGATATAGCTGCCATATAAGCCGATCTGGGTTCTTGACTTCTTGAGTATCGACAGGTCGGAATTATTATCCAATTTGACTGAAATTTGTACAACGACTTCTCTCATGAACTTCAACATACGCGTCAATTATGGTCTGAATCAGTCTGGGAGCTGTACCAGATCCCATATATACTGATCTCCCGATTTTACTTCTTGAGCCCCTTAAGAGCGCAATTTTTATTCGAATCAACTGAAATTTTACACAACGATGATCTCCAACACTTAGTTCAATTATGGTCCGAATCAGACGATTACTTGATATTATATTGGGTTGCCCGAAAAGTAATTGCGGATTTTTTAAAAGAAAGTAAATGCATTTTTAATAAAGCTTAGAATGAAATTTAATCAAATATACTTTTTTTTTACACTTTTTTTCTAAAGCAAGCTAAAAGTAACAGCTGATAACTGACAGAAGAAAGAATGCAATTACAGAGTCACAAGCTGTGAAAAAATTTGTCAACGCCGACTATATGAAAAATCCGCAATTACTTTTTGGGCAACCCAATAGCTCCAACATTATAGTAATTCTTTCCTTTTATCAAATGTTTGCCTAAAAAGAGATACCGGGAAAAGAACTCTACAAATGCAATCCATGGTGGGGGGCATATAAGATTCGGCCCGGCCGAACTTAGCACGTTTTTACATATTTTTCCCTTCCTTTCGCGCCGTATTATGGCGTATCATTGGATGGACGGAGTAACGCCTATGATTTTGTCAATGAGGTGTCAGCATCTCCTGTATATGGCCATGTGGAATAAGTTCTATTGTTGTAGAACACATTATGCTTCAACATAATAAACATTATCAAAGGTTTCGTTTCAAGGTCTGCTTAGCACAACTTTAATCCCTAGATACTTACCTACTACTTAGAAAATGTTGGATTCCCCTCTATGACAAATATTAGACTTCAAGGAATATGAAGCCATCCTTACCACCTCCAGCAATATGTATTCATATAAATATTCGCTTGTTCATTGACTTTGGTCAATTGCTTGGATTGATGGATGAATGGATTGTTGTATGAATATGGTAAAGTTGAAATACCGCCGCACCCAAGTGAATACCATACGGGGAGTTTGAACAACAAGCGCAAATACAAATCTATTGAGCATTAATAAGAGTTATACACACGTACACAAACACTCAACTTTGATTGTGAGAAACTATATTTGTAGCTAAGCATTAACCAACTACCAAAGCTCTACCTCCTCAACAAGCCATAAGTAAGCCACAATCGATGAAACGAAACGAAACTATTCCGCATCCATGCACCAATCAAGTGAGAAGAGTGCACGCTTGCGCACCTCTCAGACATGTTGTACGTATGTGAAATGAAATGCCCGTATGGCATCAAGTCATAGGCAGACTTTAACACAATTACCACTATAATGGTCAAAAATATGACTTTACTCCCAAACAATTGGCAATGTGATGGGGAAGATTAGACAAGTGGCTTTTAATTAGAATGATTTAGAAGTACTTGTAAATATGGCTTAATCTGTATCAAAATTGAATAAGAATGAAATTGTTGCTCTATGTTTGTTAGTTTGTTTGTCTGTTCCGTATAGATTCACAAACGGCTGAACCGATTTTCATGAAATTTCCACAGATGGTAGAGTATGGGCCCTCGGTGAAAATAGGGTACTACATTTTAATATCCAAAGGGGGGCGGACCCTCCCCCATACCCCAATTTTCAAAAACGCCAGATCGGAGATGCGTGCCCCAATTTAAATGTTTTATGCCACGTAATGGTACCCCAAAAACACGAAATTGGTAAAAAATGTTGGGGTCAAATAATCTGGGGGGACGCCCCATCCCAAACGGACATGTGCACTGATTGGGACAATATGGGTATCAAATGAAAGTTAATTAACAGTAGAATACGATTTAGGTATACAAATTTCACTCTTAATTTTCGGGGGTCCCCCACCCCCAAAAAAAGCCCCAAGGGGACACTTTCACCGTTTTGGGCAATATGGGTATCAAATGAAAGGTATTTAAGAGTAGAGCACGAATTTCGCATTAAAATGTTACTCTAAGTGTTGGGTGCCCCCCACCCCCAAAAGCACCATCCAACAGGATACTTTAATTGCTTTCAGCAATATGGGTATCAAATGAAAGGTATTTAAAAGTGGAATACAAATCTGATACAAAAATTAATTTTTTGGTGTCTGAGAGCCCTACCCACCCCCAAAACATGCCAGCTGGACAAATTTACCGATTGGGACAGTATTGATATCAAATGAAAGTTATTTAAAGGTAGAGTCCAATGCTGATATAAAAATGTATTCCTTGGTGTCTGAGGCGCCTCTCCACCTTCCAAAACCCCACAACAGGACATATTTACTGATTGGGACAATATGGGTGTCAAGCGAAAGATATTTGGAATCTGTTTGATCCAAGGTGTCGGGATCCAAAACGGGCATAAATGTCCAACATTACAAAATGGATATCGAATGAAAGGTCTTTGGGACTTTACTACGTATGCACAATTAGCACAGAGTCTGGGACTAGCTTATCCACTAAATACACTTCAATAGGACATGTAGTTCGATCGGAATAATATGTCAATTAAAAGAAAAGTCTATGACAGTATATTTCGAATCTAATGTTGGTATAAGTATTCAAGTATCTTGTTTACGTCCTACCTTTCCGCAGGACAGTAGATCGCGACAATAAAAGACTCAAATAAATTGTGGTTTGGTTCTTAGTGTCGGGGGGACCGACCCTCTCCTCCCAATAAATGCAAAACCAAACTGTCATGTAGGATGACCGAGGACCTGTTGTACTCAAATGAAAGGGCGTGTCAGAGGGCAATCCCCCTTCCCCTATCTTACCCAAAAAAAGGAATTAAGAATAATATATGAATAGTATGAAATAATATATGAAGGCCGATCAGGATAGAATAGGACAGAAATAAAAGGTCTTTGGTAGTAGAGTACCCTCAAATTGGGGTGTCTATCCCTGCGGATCTGTAGTATCCCAAGTGGTCGCTTTGAAATATGATTTTGAATGTAGATAACCAATATAAAAAAATTAATTAGTGTGAATCTGAACGAGACCCCCTAGCCCTGAATATCTTGATAGCCTCCTTTAAAATATTTGACATTATGGGGCTTAAACAAAATCGTGCTCTTCAGGGTCCGCCTCTAAACTCCCTTCAAACCGGTCATGTTTGCCTACCATGGCGATAAATAGTAGGTATTTGATAGTAGAAAACGAATTTGATATCCAAGTTTGAGGCCAAATGTTTGGGGGTCGTGCCAACACATAAACTCCCCCTAAACCAATGGCAAATGGAGCTCAAATTAAAGAAATTTGAGAGTAGAGCACGATGCAAATATTTTTTCAGGGCTAAGCACGGGCTAATGCTGGCAAAATTTGCGAGATACTATACCATGTAAAAAATCTCTCCAAAGAGGTGTCGCACTGCGGCACGACGTTCGGATTCGGCTATAAAAAAGAGGCCCCTTATCATTGTGCTTAAAACTTAAATCCGACTGCACTCATTGAGAAGTTTGTCCCTTTTCCTTAGTGTAATGTTCATGGGCAAAATTTGTTGTTTGTTTGAAAGTATGTGGGGGGACCCGCCCCACCCTCCACACCCCTCAAACTGGACATATTTGTAGATTATGGCAAAAAGGGGCTCATATCTGTATCTGTTTCATGGACACCTCACCTCATAAACTCTCGCTAAACCACACATATATACCGACTATAGCAATATGTAGCTCCAATGTGATTTTCGGGAGTGGAGTATAAATCTGATATCCACTTTTGGGGCAAAGAGTTTGGCTACTCCAATCCACCACCAAATCCAAGAGAATGAAGTAGATCTAACATCCAGACTTTAATGGGCAAACCCTCCCCTTACCCCAGATCTCGGTGATGGGTTGGATATCTAGGGGGAGGCCCCACCTCCAAAGCCAACAGCCAAATGGAATATAAACCAATAATGACAATATGGGACTCAAATGAGAAGTATTTGAGATCAGAGCACGAATCTGATATATGGGGATCCAGCTCACCCCCAAAAACACCTCCATACCGGACATATTTACTGACCATAACAATATAAAGCTAAAATGAAAGGTATTTGGGAGTATAGCACCAATATGATATCCACATTGGCGCATAATATCTGAAAGGCCGTACCGGCACCCCCAAACAGGACTTATTTCCTGAAGGGACAGTTTATGGCTCAGATAAAATAAGAGAGTGAAAGGAGGTGCAACGGAGCGGGCCCTGTCCAGCTAGTCTTATATATAAAATTCAATTTGTGTTTGTTTGTTCCATATAGACTCAAAAACGGCTGAACTGATTACCTTGAAATTTTCACAGATTATGTAGGTTGGTCTGATAGGAAACATAGGCTACATAATTTTTTGAAATCGGGAGGGGAGCGGACCCTCCCCCTTACAACAAAAGTACTACCCAAAAATAAAAGTGAACCGATCGGGACAATATACAATTCAAATGAAATGTATTCAAGAGTAGAGTACGAATTTCATAAAAAAAATTTGGGTCCAAGTACCTGAGGGCCGCCCCAGCCCCAAAACTCCTTAAAATAGGTTTATTTGACGATCATGACAATATGGAACTCAAATTAAAGGTATTAAGGAGTAGATTACGAATACGGTCAGGAAGTAGGAATAGGCTTTTTAATTTATGGATAACGAAAGGGGGCGGACCCTCCACCGTTACCCCAAAAACGCCACCCAAAATCAAAAGTGGACCGATAAAGACAATATGGGTACCAAATGAAAGGTATGCGGGAGTAGATAACGAATCTGGCATACAAATTCATGTCGAAGTATAGGGTGTCACCCCACTCCCAAAAAAAAACGCCCCAAATGGGCACATTGCTCAATCATGGATATATGGGACTCGGTTTGTTTCTTCCGTATAGACTGAAAAATGGCAGAACAGATTTTCTCGAAATTTTCGCTTATTGTGATAACATAGGCTATAGAATTTTTCGGTATTGAAAGGGGGACGGACCCTCCCCCTCTTGCCAAAAACACAACCCAAAATCAAAAGTGGACCAATCTGGACAATATAGATATCAAATGAAAGGTATTGGAGTGTAGAATACGAATATGGTATAAAAATTTGAGTCCAAGTACCCATCGGGCCGCCCCAACCCCAAAACAGACATATTGGACATTAATTTCAATATGGGGCTTAAATGAAAGGTATTCGGGAGTAGACTTTGAATCTGACATACAAAATCAAATCGATGTATAGAGGGTCACACCACCCCTCGAAAATGCCATTAGACCCATTATGACTATATGATACTTGGCTGAACCGATTTTCTTAAAATTTTTATAGATTGTTTACATTTGTCTGGAAGGAAACATAGGCCATATATAATTTTTAGATATCGAGTGGAGGCGGATCCTCCCCCTAACCCCAAAAATGCCACCCATATCCGAAAGTGTTCCGATGGGCACCATACAGGTATCAAATGAAAGGTATTGGAGACCAGAAGACGAATATGGTATTAAAATTTGGGTCCAGGTACCCAGCGGGCCCCCAACCCCAAAACTTCTCTTACAAGATATATTCGAAGTTCATGTCAATATGGGACTCAAATGAAAAGTATTAGGCAGTAGATTACAAATATGGTATAAACATTAGGTCCAAGTAATGGGAGGTCAAATACAAATACAGATTTTGCCCATGAACATTCCTTTAAGGAACAGGGGCAAACAGGGAGGTCGTCCACCCCCAAATGGGCATATTAGCCGATCATTGCTATATGGGACTCAAATGAAAGGTATTAGGGAGTAGATTACGAATATGACATTAAAATTTGCGTTCAAGTCAAGAAATTCTAGGTGGGGTTTTTCCTCCTAAAGATACTCCAAATGGGTTATTTGAACCTTTATGACAATATGGGACTCAAATGAAAGGTATTTGAGAGTAAAAATCGAATTTGATATCCAATTTTGAAGCCAATTGTTTTGGGATTCACCCTAAAGCACCCCCTAAACTGAACTTCATTTACGTTGGGAATAAAGAATGAATTTTTTATCTATATTGGGTTGCCCAAAAAGTAATTGCGGATTTTTTAAAAGAAAGTAAATGCATTTTTAATAAAACTTAGAATAAACTTTAATCAAATATACTCTTTTACACTTTTTTTCTAAAGCAAGCTAAAAGTCACAGCCGATAGCTGACAGAAGAAAGAATGCAACTACAGAGTCACAAGCTGTGAAAAAATTTGTCAACGCACGAATTCGATATCCGCATTCAGGGCAAAGTGTCCCCTCCCTAAAAAGATATAAGGGAGTTAAAGAAGGCGCTGCGGAGCGTGCCCGGTTAGGCTACATATATATATGGAATGAAGATTAGGTAATTCATTAGTCATTCTGACTTATTATCAGAATGACTGGGAACTACTTTCGTAATATGTCGCAATGATATATGGATGCAATGAAGAGTTAACCCTTGATATGGAACAATATTGGTCTCTGCAACAACATAAATTCCATAAACTTCACAACCCATCCTTACCTCCACAACTCACTCACTTACTCACCCATTTGAATCATCTGCTTTATAAGCAAAATTTCTTTGCCTGATTCTTTTGGGAATTATCGGGTTGCCCAAAAAGTAATTGCGGATTTTTTAAAAGAAAGTAAATGCATTTGTAGTAAAACTTAGAATGAACTTTAATCAAATACAGAAGAAAGAATGCAATTACAGAGTCACAAGCTGTGAAAAAAATTGTCAACGCCGACTATATAAAAAATCCGCAATTACTTTTTGGGCAACCCAATACTTTGTCATGTGCTATTTCCCGATAATGTTCAAAAATTATGACACTTTCCCACCATGACAACAACGTGGCAGCATAGCAACCATCTTCCAAACCACCAGCATCAGATACCTACATCGATTCAGAAATTCTGTGAAACTATTCTCATGATTTGCTTATGGCGATGCCATTGAATCTCATCGGCATTGTGGCTGGTTACGAGAAAAACAAAAACAAACAAAAAACTACGAAATATTTGCAACAATCATTACAACAAAACTAGGAAGTTATTCCCGGTAATCATAAAAATTCTTATTAAATTACTCAAAAAAATGATGGTGTTCCAACAACAACACTAACAGCATTGGGCCCCAATAATCTCTCCCCAGAGTCAAGGCAGGCAGGCTGCTTGTTTGGTTGGTTGGTTGCTTGGTATGACAGCAACATCATCGGCAGCAGCAACAAAGAACTTGAAAAATTCCAAAGAACTTACAAAATTTTATTTATTGTAAGTTTCTGTTTATAGGAGTCAACCTGCCTGCCAGATCTTACGCCCGCCCGTCCTCCCGCCATTCAACCAGCCAGGATCGTTGCACAGGCCAGTCAGCAAAACGCTAAGCATATCTGGCTTCCACATACTGCGGCACTATTCAGACATGGCTTCTACTATGGTATATCGCGTATGAAGCTTTATGGGCATGAATGTTTTTGGGGTTTGGCAACATTCCATACTCTTTTGTAAAAATATGTGCAACAACAGCAGCAACACCAATAGCTGCAAACTTACTCATTTCACTGTGCCTATTGCACTGCGGCCTAAGATAGCATAGTCTGCATCTCCAGAAGATAAAAGCTGGCAACTTTCGAATGAAACAATGAGATAGTTTTTTTCATTTAACAATAAATAGAAATAAAATAGAGGACCAAACCATGGTGAATACGATTTTTCTTTTACGAACTTTTATGCTAGTGGTGGATTAGTTTATAGGAAACGTACGTAATCTCAAACTTATTTATGGACCTTTTAATGAATAATAGCAAGTTCGTTATCGGCAATCGAGAAACGGCCTTTATACAAATTAAGTCCAATATCTCTATTGTGATGTAATGAATGATTGCTTGATAGACATATACTGTCTGATCAGAGCCCAGCATAAACCGTTTCGAATTTTTTTTCATTGACTCTCGACCAAACATTCGTAAGAAATGTCAACATTATACCAGCAAAATATGAAGTTAAGTGAAATTATTAGGTTAGGTTAGGTTAGGTTGAAAAGAGAGTGCGGATATTAATCCGCCCTTATGCTACTATGGATATACACCTAAGCCAGTAATCGCCTTGTTGTGCGCTCTAAATACTAACAAGTAAAAGCGTGCTAAGTTCGGCCGGGCCGAATCTTATATACCCTCCACCATGGATCGCATTTGTCGAGTTCTTTTCCCGGCATCTCTTCTTAGGCAAAAAAAAAAAAAGGATATAAGAAAAGATTTGCTCTTCTATTAGAGCGATATCAAGATATGGTCCGGTTTGGACCACAATTAAATTATATGTTGGAGACCTGTGTAAAATGTCAGCCAATTCGAATAAGAATTGCGCTCTTTGTGGGCTCAAGAAGTAAAATAGAGAGATCGATTTATATGGGAGCTGTATCGGGCTATAGACCGATTCAGACTATAATAAACACGTATGTTAATGGTCATGAGAGAATCCGTCGTACAAAATTTCAGGCAAATCGGATAATAATTGCGACTTCTAGAGGCTCAAGAAGTCAAGATCCCAGATCGGTTAATATGGCAGCTATATCAGGTTATGAACCGACTTGTACTTTTTTTTTCAAATAGTTGTTGAAAGTAACAATAAAAAAAGTCTTGCGAAATTTCAGCCAAATCGGATAGGAATTGCGCCCTCTAGAAGCTCAAGAAGTCAAGTCCCAAGATCTGTTTATATGACAGCTATATCAGGTTATGAACCGATTTGAACCATATTTGGCACAGTTTGTTGGATATCATAACAAAATACTACGTGACAAAATTCATTCAAATTGGATAAGAATTGCGCCCTCTAGAAGCTCAAGAAGTCAAGACCCAAGATCGGTTTATATGACATCTATATAAGGTTATGGACCGATTTGAACCATACTTGGCACAGTTGTTGGATATCGTAACAAAACACGTCGTGCAAAATTTCATTCCAATCGGATAAGAATTGCGCACTCTAGAGGCTCAAGAAGTCAAGACCCAAGATCGGTTTATATGGCAGCTATATCAGGTTAAGAACCGATTTGAACCATACTTGGCACAGTTGTTGGACATCATAATAAAAAACGTCGTGCCAAAATTCATTCAAATCGGATAAGAATTGCGCCCTCTAGAGGCTCAAGAATTCAAGACCCACGATCTGTTTATATGACAGCTATATCAGGTTATGAACCGATTTGATCCATACTTGGCACAGTTGGTGGATATCGTAACAAAACACGTCGTGCCAAAATTCATTCAAATCGGATAAGTATTGCGCACCCTAGAGGCTCAAGAAGTCTAGACCCAAGATCGGTTTATATGGCAGCTATATCAGGTTATGGACCGATTTGAACCATACTTGGCACAGTTGGTGGATATCATAACAAAACACGTCGTGCCAAAATTCATTCCAATCGGATAAGAATTGCGCACTCTAGAGGCTCAAGAAGTCAAGACCCAAGATCGGTTTATATGGCAGCTATATCAAAACATGGACCGATATGGCCCATTTACAATACCAACCGACCTACACTAATAAGAAGTATTTGTGCAAAATTTCAAGCGGCTAGCTTTACTCCTTCGGAAGTTAGCGTGCTTTCGACATACAGACGGACGGACGGACGGACGGACGGACGGACGGACGGACGGACGGACAGACGGACAGACGGACGGACATGGCTAGATCGACATAAAATTTCTCGACGATCAAGAATATATATACTTTATGGGGTCTCAGACGAATATTTCGAGTAGTTACAATCAGAATGACGAAATTAGTATACCCCCCATCTTATGGTGGAGGGTATAAAAAAAGTATTTCAACATCCCATCATCTTCCCCGCATGTCCTACACATGCTTTCTCTTGCCACACCGATTTTATATAAATGAGCTCGTAGTAGTATGTGTCCCGTTATGATACAGAGAGCTATACTGACCTCCTTCTTACTTCCTTTCTGTGGTAGCCTCGTCCTCTCACGATCAGGATCACCCCATAGGATTTTTGCCGTCCTGTCTGTCTGTTTCGCTGTTCCCCAGTGAAACATCCGCATCGTTTGTCATCCACGCCCTTAACTCAGATTGCGTCGACCCAAGAGGCTACGGGTTAATCAAGTTTATTGACGGCAGTTCTCGGGCCTTCACTGCCAAATCGTCTGCTTTCTTATTCCCAGTTATTCCACTATGGCCCGGCACCCAAACGATGCGGATCGTGCCATTCTCAGAGAAGGCGTAAATCTCCTTCTTTCATTCTAAGACTGTTCGTGATCTTTTGAAATTGTTATGTTTTGGTTCTGAAAAGTTCAAAATAGTACGAAATGATGCATGCGACATTTAGTTGCCAAATGTTGCAAAATGTAACAAATAGTAAGAAATTGATCATTTTGACCTTCCAGCGATAGAATATGACCAACCAAATTGCCCCCAAATGATCTTAAATGAAGAAACAAGTTAAAGCGTGCTAAGTTCGGCCGGGCCGAGGAGGCCACCGTAGCGCAGAAGTTAGCATGTCCTGGGTTCGAATCCTGGCGAGACCATCAGAAAAAATTTGTCTGCGGTGGTTTTCCCTTCCTAATTATTTCCGTAAAGGAAAAAACGCGGAGCAGGTTGCTAAAAAGTTACGAGATGTGTATGGCGATAAAGCCTTAAAAGAAAGACAGTGTCAAAATTGGTTTCGCAAATTCCGTTCTGGAGATTTTTCACTTAAAGATGAGCCACGTTCAGGTCGGCCAAATGAAGTTGATGATGACCAAATCAAAGCATTAATCGAATTGGATCGTCATGTAACTGAGCGTGAGATAGGAGAGAAGTTAAATATACCAAAAGCAACCGTTCATTAGCACATAAAAAGTCGTGGGCTGGTGAAAAAGCTTGATATTTGGGTACCACATGTATTGAAAGAAATGAAAAAAATGAAAGAAGAATCAACGCTTGTGATATGCACCTTAAACGCAATGAATTCGATCCGTTTTTAAAACGAATCATAACTGGAGATGAAAAATGGATTGTTTACAACAACGTTAGTCGAAAACGATCATGGTCCAAGCATGGTGAACTAGCTCAAACCACTTCAAAGGCTGATACCCACCAAAAGAAGGTTATGCTGTCTGTTTGGTGGGATTGGAAGGGTGTGGTATATTTTGAGCTGCTTCCAAGGAACCAAACGATTAATTCGGATGTTTACTGTCAACAATTGGACAAATTGAATAGAGCCATTAAGGAGAAGCGACCAGAATTGGTCAATCGTAAAGGTGTCATATTCCACCAGGACAACGCTAGACCGCGCACATCTTTGGTCACTCGCCAAAAACTGAGTGAGTTTGGCTGGGAACTTTTGATGCATCCACCATATAGCCCTGACCTTGCACCATCAGACTACCATTTATTTCGATCTTTGCAGAACTCCTTAAATGGTAAAACTTTCGGCAATGATGAGGCTATAAAATCGCACTTGGTTCAGTTTTTTGCAGATAAAGGCCAGAAGTTCTATGAGCGTGGAATACCAAAATTTGCCAGGAAGATGGCAAAAGGTTATCGAACAAAATGGCAATTATATATTTGATTAAAGTTCATTCTAAGTTTTATTAAAAATGCATTTACTTTCTTTTAAAAAATCCGCAATTACTTTTTGGGCAACTCAATAAATTGAGGCTTCTAGGAGCTCAAGAACGAAAACCGGGGATCGGTTTAAATGGGGGCTATATCAGATTATGGACCGATTCGGATTATACTTGGCACAGATGTTTAAAGTTCTAAGCACAAGTCTATGTGGCTAATTTCAGCCAATGGAATAGAAATTGAGGCTTCTAGGGGCTCAAAAATTCAAAAAACTTGGCAAATATCTTAAAAGTCAAAACAAAAGTCTGTGTGCAAAAGATCAGCAAAATCGAATGGAAATTGAGGTATCTTTGGGCTTAAGAAGTCAAATCCAGGGAACGGTTAATAGGGGGACTATATCAGTATATAGACTGATTCGAAAAAAACATTCCACTATCCGCAACCTGTGGACGCGCCCGGTAGCCACAAGTTAAGCTTCTTGTGATAGTGAAGAACTTCACATAGATTAGAGCTCAAAGTTTCTGTTTCTGGTGTTTTCGCCAGGCCTTCTGCGCTATTGACAGACATGCTAACCTATGCGCTACGGTGGCGCTCCAAAAATTTCAGCTCAATATTTGAACTTTTGAGGACTGTAGCGTGATTTAAAAACAGACGGACAGATGGACAGACAGACGGACTTAGATTTCTATGACGACCAAGAATATTTATGCGAATATTCAATGTTGAGTTCATGTAGCTCATATATATCTTGAAAGTCATTCAAAGAACTTGACAAATGCCATCCATGGTGGAGGGTATATGAGATTCGGCCCGGCTGAACTTCGCACGACACTTGCACCTTAATTTTATTTCACATTCTTACTCCACTATTAAATACCTTTTATTTATGTCCCCTTTTGTACAAAACAGTTTATATGCCCGTTTTGGAGGTTTTTGGGATGGGGCGTTCCCCCCTAAATATAATATCTTTTTTGGATTACCATTAAGGAACAAAAATAAACCATTTCATCATTCTCTGCTATATCACAGATTTAAAGCGACGTTTTGGAATTCCTTGTATGCGATGGGGAGGAGACGTATTCCTCTGTAGTTGGCACAATCCGTTTTGTCTCCCTTCTTGTGTATGGGACATTGAGGTTCCAATCATCGGGTATGCGTTCTTCTAGTCAGATTGCGCAGATAAGCTGATGCCTACGCCTTATCCGTGTGTCGCCTCAGGTCTTAAATAGTTCAGCGGGTAATCCGTCGGCTCCTGCTGCCTTGTGGTTCTTTAGTCGGGTCACTGCTACATGGACCTCATTCTGTACCATCATCATAACTCTTATACGCACATGAAAATTTCTTGCAAGAAAAAAAATAACTGAAATATACCAACATCCGGTTCCCCAGAAGCCTTGTCCCTACCAGCATTCCTTTTACTCTCTAATCGAAAAATCTTCTTAGAAATTCCCCCTTTGCCCCAAGCCATCTTATGGCCAAACTTAAAAAAACTCTTTTTTTTTTGTTAAGTGCCAACATCCATCAACTAATGTTCCGTTTCCCCTTAAAACCAAGAATCAAGACAAAAAAAATTTTATATAAAATACCCAAAAAAAAAAAAAAAAAAACAATCTCAACAAAGTGTTGACTTTAAAATTGATGATGGCAAAACAATAAAAACCCCAAAAACAAATAACAGCAATAACGAGCCAAACCTCTTTAAAAACCACTTAGAATTGTTGGAATTTTTCAAAACGCTCCAAGAACCGGCAGTTGGGTTGGAGGCATTGTGGCCATAGCCGTAAATAATGAAGGCAACGAAATAAAGGCTTAGCTGAGGCTTCTGCTTTCGGTATTTCTTCAGTTTTCTGTTGTGTTTTTGTTTTTTGTTTTGTATGACCATTTTGGCAAAGCCACATCTTCGATTCGATTCGAATTGGATGATGGACGGAGGGTAGGGAGGGGGGAATTTCTTTATCAAATAGAATAAATTAAGAAAATATACAAAGTAATTTCTGAACAATAATAAACATACTACGAAGGAAAAAAGAGCCAAGCGATCCAACCATCTTCCAAAGCTCCAAGATAGAAGAAAAACAAGTTTCGGACTTCGGAGCTTCATGGACTTTTTCTGGTATTAGTTTTTTTTTCTACTCCGGCTTTTAGGGAGACACCAGAAAAAATTAATAAAGAAAAACTTAAGAAAAAAACAAAAACAAAGCCAGATATTGATAAGACTACAACAACAACAACAGCAACAACATTTGCGAGCCCAGCTCCATTAATAGTGGTGGTATGGTGCAGCAACAACAAAAATACCAACAATTTGAATAAAATTTGGAAAAAAGACGTTAAAGATGAATTCAACAGAAACATTTTTTTGGTTTCAAACATTTATTCAACATTCCACGAGGCCCATACTGCCTTACATTCTTGGCTCCATCCAATAAATGTCTGCCCCACCATACCGCAGAGTAACAATCTGAGCTGGACCAGAAATATTTTTGGTGGCAGGTCAACAAAAGTTGCATATTTTCGTTGCTTCGCTGTTGTTGTTTATGTACCAATCGACAAAAATGACACAATGCTAACTATATTAAAATTTAGTGCATTTCAGGGGCAGGGCACAATGGGGATAATTTTTATTTGCGCGACATTGGGCCAAACTCACTAAGGAAATTCAAGGAAGCCAAAATTTTTCTTAAGATAACAAATTCAAAAAAAAAAAAATATTTCAATAAAAATTTCTCTAAGGCTACAATTTTAGTCGCAAATTCTTTAAATTATATAAAATAAGATAAAATTTTGATTAAAAATCATTAAATATAAAATTTTGATAAAAATTTCTTTACAGACAAAATTTATAAAAACTTTCCTAAAGAAAAATTTTTGTTTTTTAAAACAAATGTCGATAACAAATTCTTACCAACTTAATTTCCCATTTAAGAACAGGGGATACTTCTCTCATACCAATGTGTGCAGTCCGATTTCATTGACTTTAAGCTCAAGGACATGGGGCCTCATTTTTATTATGGCGAGTCCGAACGACTTGCCGCATAGCGACACCAATTGGTAGAGAAGTTTTATCATGGCCGGATAACTCACAAATGTAGCTAGCATTAGTAAAGGGATAACCACCGGTGAAAATTTTATTGATGTTCACTTCGGGATTTGAACCCAGGCGTTCGGCGCCATAGGCTGACATACTAACCTCTGCGTCACGGTGGGCTCCATTAACGATAACAAATTCACCTATTTGTTCACTAACGATATCAAATTCAGTTATGAAATTTTATGCAGACTTCTTTCAATAAAAATTTCTCCAAAAACAAAATTTCGATAACACTTTCACTTAAGATCAAATTCGACGAAATTTTTTCATAAGATAAAATTTCGATAAAAACTTCTCTAATGAAAAAAAATCGATAATAAATTCATTAAAGTTTTGATGAAATTTTCTCCAAAGACAAAATTTTGACTTTTACGACATCATTTTGATAAATAAAAATAAAGTTTCCATAAAAATTTGTGTTAACAAAATTTTAATAAAAATTTACCAAAAAAAAATTTCGATAAAAATTTCTGTACCCATAAAATTTCACCGGTATTTTATCGATAAATAAAGTTTCGATGAAATTTTCACCAAAAACACACCCATTAAAAATAAAATTTCGATAAACGCTTATTTAAGGATAGAATTTTGATAAAGTTTCTCTTAGGTTAGGTTGAAAAGAGGGTGCAGATATTAATCCGCCCCATGCCACTATGGACATACACCTAAGCCAGTAATCGGCTTGTTGTGCACTACTAAATACTATGAAAGTAATCACGAACAAGTAAAAAGGCGTTAAATTCGGCCGGGCAGAACTTTGGATACCCACCACTTCGGGTATATATGTAAACCACCTTTCATTCCGAATCTCGACCGATGTGGACCAAATTTACGAAGTAAGTCGAAGGGCTTGACACAACTCACTGTCCCAAATTTAATCAAAATCGGATACTAAATGTGGCTCTTTTGGGCCTAAGACCCTAAATCGGAGGATCGGTCTATATGGCAGCTTTATCCAAATCTGGACCGATCTGAGCCAAATTGACGAAGGATATCAAAGGGTCTAACACATCTCACTGTCCCAAATTTCATCAAAATCGGATACTAAATGTGGCTCTTATGGGCCTAATACCCTAAATCGGAGGATCGGTCTATATGGCAGCTTTATCCAAATCTGGACCGATCTGAGCCAAATTGACGAAGGATATCAAAGGGTCTAACACATCTCACTGTCCCAAATTTCAGCAAAATCGGATAATAAATGTGGCTTTTACGGGCCTAAGGCACTAAACCCGAGGATCGGTCTATATGGCAGCTATATCGAAATCTGGACCGATCTGAGCCAAATTGACGAAGGATATTGAAGAGTCTAACACATCTCACTGTCCCAAATTTCAGCAAAATCGGATAATAAATGTGGCTTTTACGGGCCTATGGCACTAAACCGGAGGATCGGTCTATATGGCAGCTATATCGAAATCTGGACCGATCTGAGCCAAATTGACGAAGACTGTCAGAGGGACTAACACAACTCACTGTCCCAAATTTCAGTAAAATCGGATAATAAATGTAGCTTTTATGGGCCTAAGACCCTAAATCAATAAATAATTTTCAACGGTGGTTTTCCCCTCCTAATGCTGGCAACATTTGTGAGGTACTACGCCATGTAAAACTTCTCTCGAAAGAGGTGTCGTACTGCGGCACGCCGTTCGGACTCGGCTATAAAAAGGAGGCCCTTATCATTGAGCTTAAAACTTGAATCGGACTGCACTCATTGATATGTGAGAAGTTTGCCCCTGTTCCTTAGTGGAATGTTCATGAGCAAAATTTGCAAAACCCTAAATCGGAGGATCGGTCTATATGGCAGCTATATCCAAATTTGGACCGATCTGGGCCAAATTGACAAAAGATGTCGAAGGGCCTAACACAACTCACTGTCCAAAATTTCAACAAAATCGGGTAATAAATGAGGCTATTATGGGCTTAAGACCCTAAATCGGCGGATCGGTCTATATGGGGGCTATATCAAGATATAGTCGGATATAGCCCATCTTCGAACTTAACCTGCTTATGGACAAAAAAAGAGTCTGTGCAAAATTTCAGCTCAATATCTCTATTTTTAAAGACTGTAGCGTGATTTCAACAGACAGACGGACGGACATGTCTAGATCGTGTTAGATTTTTACGCTGATCAAGAATATATATACTTTATAGGGTCGGAAATGGATATTTCGATGTGTTGCAAACGGAATGACAAAATGAATATACCCCCATCCGTCGGTGGTGGGTATAGAAATCAATTTGTGTTTGTTTGTAGATTTGTTTGTTAGTTTGTTTGTATGTTTGTGTGTTCCTTAAAGACTCTGAATCGGCTGAACCGATTTTCTTGAAATTTTCACAGATGGTGCATAATGACCCCGTTGTGAAAATAGGGCACTAAATTTTTTGATTTACCCTAATTTTCAGAAACGCCATATCTCGAAGATGGATGGTGCGATTTAAGCGAAATTTTGTGTGCTCTCATATAGTAACCTAAAAATAAAAATTTGGTATCCCAATTTCGGGTGGGGTACCTAAGGGGGCTGCCCCATACTAAAACCTACCAAACATATATTTACGCCAATCACGACAATATGGGACTCAAATGAAAAGTATTTAGGATAAGAAAACGTATCTGATATCCAATTGTCGGACCAAGTGCTAGGGGGATCACCCCAAGCCCCAAAACACCCCTAAATCGGACATATTTACCGACCATGGCAATATGGGACTCAAATGAAAGGTATTTGCGAGTAGAATACGAATCTGACATCCAAACGTGGGACCACGCTTCTTGGGGTCCACCCCTTTCCCAAAACACCCCCCAAACAGGACTTATTTACTGACCATAGGAATATGAGGCTTAAGTAAAGGGTATTTGAATGTGGAATACGAATCTGATATCCAAATGTGGGACCAAGTGTTTGGGGGGCCGCCTCTCACCAAAAACATCCACCAAAGGGGACAAATTTATGACCATAGCAATATGGGGCTCAAATGAAAGATCTTAGGGAGTAAAGCATGAATCTGATATCAATATTCGGGAAAAGTGTCTATGGGGTCACGCCACTCTCACAACACCACCCAAATAGTTAGTATTTTCTGACTATAGCAAGGCTCAAACAAGAGGGTTTTTAAAGTGGAACACGAATCCGATATTTATTTTCAACCCACTGAGTGGTCGCCCAAACCCCAAAACACCCCCCAAAGCCGGTCATGTTTGCCGACTATGGAAATATGGGACTCAAATTAAAGGTATGTGGGAGTAGGCCACGTATCTGATATAAACATTAGGGACCAACTGTCTAGCGGACATCCCACCACCATAACAACCCCTAAATAGGACGTATTTGCTCACCAAGACAATTTAGGCTTTCAAGACAGTTGAACTAAATATTCATAATTTTTAGGGCCAATACCCGAAACCGGACATATTTGCTAACTTTTGCAATAAGGAATTTAAATGAGATTAGAAAACGAATTTGATATCCAATTTTGAGAGCAATGACAATATGGGGTTCAAATAAATCATATATATATATGAGAATAGAGCACAGTGCTGATATATTTTCCGGGCCTAGTGTTTGGGGGACCACCCCAATCCCCAAAACACCCCTAAATCGGGCATATTTTCGGACCATGTCAATGTGGAGCTTAAATGAAAGGTTTTGGGGGGTAGAGCAAGAATCGATACCCATTTTCGGGACCAATTTTCTGGGGGTCTACCCCTTTCCCAAAATACCCCACAAACAGCAATTTTTTAGTGACCATCGCAATATGGGGCTCAAATATAGGTATTTGGGAATAGAATACGAATTTGATATCCAAATGTAGGACCATGTATTTAGGGCATCACCCCTTTCCCAAAACACCCCCAAAGAGAAAAAATGTTTCGACCATTCCAATATGTTGCTCAAATGAAAGGTATTTGAGATTAGAAAACGAATTTGATAACCTATTTTGGGGCCATGTGTTTGGGGGACGTCTTATCCTGTAAACTCCTCTTAAGCCAATGACAATATGGGGTTTAAGTTAATGGTATTTGAGAGAAGAGCACGATGCTGATATTTTTTCAGGGCCAAGTATCTGGGGGACCAACTCTCCCTCGAAAACACCACTAAATTAGACATCATGAGAATATCGGGCTGAAATGAAGTATTTTAAGAATGGAGTACACCTTACATCCTAACTTAAATTCGTAGACCAATGAAGATCATATGGGATTCTGAGAAAGGCAATTATATTGTTAAACTGGTAGTCAAGTTAGCATGAAATTTCACTAAAAGATCTTCAATTGTCGAAAATAAATATTCCAAGGAAACTTTTGTTCCATATAAAGTAAAAAAGGCGCAGCGGAGCGGGCCCGGGTCAGCTAGTATTATATAAGAACTGTTATGCTATTGGAGCTACATCAAGTTATAGTCCGATTCGGACCATTGCAGAAGTCATTGTGTAATATGTAGGGGGTCAAGAAGAAAAATCGGGAGATAGGTTTATATGGGAGATGTATCAAGCTATTGAGCGATTCAGACCATAGTATATACGTATGCTGAAGGTCACGAGAGAAACCGTTGTAGAACATTTCAGCCAAATCGGATAATAATTGCGCCCTCTAGAGACTCAAGAAGTCAAGATCCCAGATCGGTTTATAGAGCAGCTATATCTGCTTCTATACTGATTAAAATTTCAGTTATAACAAAACACTACGTGGAAAATTTCAGTTAAATCGGAAGAGCATTTCGCCCTCTAGAGGCTCAAGCAGTCAAGACCCAAGATCGGTTTATATGGCAGCTATATCGAAACATGAATCGATTTGAACTATACTCAGCATAGTTGTTGAAAGTCATAACAAAACACCACGTGCAAAATTTCAGTTAAATCGGACAAAAATTGCGCCCTCTAGAGGGTTAAGAAGTCAAGACCTAAGATCGGTTTATAGGGCAGCTATATCAAAACATAGACCGATTTGGCCCATTTTACAATCCCAACCGACCTATACTAATAAAAAGTATTAGTGTAAAATTTCAAGCGGCTAGCTTAACTCCTTCGAAAGTTAGCGTGCTTTCGACAGATAGACGGACGGACATGGCTAGATCGACTTAAAATGACATGACGATCAAGAATATATATATACTTTATGGGGTTTGAGGTGTTGCAAACAGAATGACGATATTAGTATACCCCCATCCTATGGTGTAGTGTAAAAAAATTAAAATAGCACAAAAAAAATTCGCTAAAGCAAAAATTTTTCAAAAAATTGATTGAGAATAAAGGTTGATGAAATAATGTTTAAGGTAACATTTTGATAGCATATCAGTTATAATGAAATTTTCTGCAGACTCAATTTCGATAAAAATTTCTCCAAAGACATAATTTCGAAGAAATTTTCTAGAAATATAAAGTTTCGATACAAATTTCGTTAAAGACAAACTTTCGATAGTAAATTCACCATAGATAAAGTTTCGATGAAATTTTCTCAAAGGAAGAAATTTCGATAAAATTTTTTTGGGACAAAATTTGGGCGGCTAAATGTAAAATTTCGATGAAAATTATTATAAATAGTTTTGTAATACAAATTTTTCTACAGATAAAATTTCAAAAAAAATTTCCTTAAAAGTTTAAACATTAATCGGACTGCACTCATTGATATGAGAGAAGTATCCCCTGTTCCCTAATGGAATGTTCGTGGAAAATTTCGTATTAAGTAGGAAAAAATTGGCACTCAGATCCTGTGTTTGGGGAAGATGAGTCCAAGCTTTCCCCTAATGGAGTTAGTAACAGATTTGGGGTCAAGTTCGAAACACCCGATATCGGTATGCTCCAAGAATGCCGGGTTAATTATTCAGGCAAAGGTCCAGGCACCAGATAACTTTGAGCACCACAAAACCTGGAAGTTTTGAGATCAGAGTTGGGCGATGTTTATCGCTATCACGGGAGGATTAGCTGGGAGCTACCGCGCGTACGCAGCTTGCAGATATTAGAATGTTCCATACGAAGTAGCTGCAACTGTAGTCATGGACATTCAGCGGTATCGAGCGGATAGTCTAAGTGGAAGACCGGCGGCACCGCCTTTAAATAACCAATGGCCACAATGTTTCCGTGGTGATCGGTCCTATGGATCAGAACGAGCTTACTTACAAGGTCCTATGGACCAGAACGAGGTTAGATTGACGAGGATCGCTACCTCCACAGGGAAATTTGGTTACTATAACAACCAGACAGAGGTCTGTGTCAGGCAGACGTCTGTGCGAGGCAGAAGTCTATGCTAGGCAGAGATCTGTGTCCGGCAGACGTCTGTGCCATGCAGAAAACTATCTCAGGCAAAGGCCTGTGCCAGACAGAGGTATGTGCCATTACGTTAGCCGCAAATGACTTCTTAGCAATGTTGTGTACCTCCATTAAAACGCAGGATTTATGTTTAGAGTATGGCGGACTATTACGACTGCAACAAAGTTCGGGGACAGTAAAGACGAAGCGCATAGCGGAATGTTTAGCAAACATAAATGATCTCCAGGGTTTTGATGGATCTCTGGCAGATATATTTACCTGCCAAAAAAAAAAATTTCAAAAAAAATTTCTATAAAGACGTAACTGAACAATTTTTCCCAAAGGCAAAATTTCAATAAAATTTTTCTAAAGCCCATGATTCCAAAAGAAAAAAATTTGTCTTTCAAGACAATATTTCAATAAATTTTTGTTTAGATTTTAAAAAAATTACCTTTTGAGGCTAAAATACTAAATGTCCGATGAACATCCCACTAAGAAACAGGGGATACTTCTCTTGGGATCAACATATGAATTTTCTTCTACTGTGCCGTTGACTACATAGTTAGTTGGAAGAAGGAAAATTGAAGGCAGCAGCTGCTGTCGCTATTCACTCCGCTCGCCATCGCCGACAGTGGTGGTGTTGTGCATTTAGTGCACTAATCTGCGTACCCTACTTTCACTCCATACCAAGCAAACAATTCCAACAACAACAACAACAACAAACATACCAACAGCAACCAATATGACGATCTGTGGAAGGAAAATAGCAGGCTTTGGTTAAGACCCGTCGCCAAGCCACCACTGGCCAATCGACCCAACCGACACCATGCAATCTTGCCCAAAACCACTTCAATGCATCTTTTTTTTTTCTCCTCAATTCACAAACTGCAGCGAGAGCTTTTAGCCATCGTCATCGCAGTGCCATTGGAGTTGCAAGCTGTGTCGCCAGCCAACTTTGCATTACAGCTGGAGCTGTTGTAGAGCGTGGTGCTTAAGGTGGTTCATATGCCATGAATGTATGCAAGTGGCGATGTTATGCCAAATATTGTTGGCTGCATACCAACCAGTGGAGACTTCCAATGCAAGGGGCTGTGTGTGTGTGTGTGTGTGCAGACTTGGTTCCTTGTGGAATTGTCTGAATGCTGCACACACCAATACCAGCGTTAAGGAATCATGAAAAATCACCAAGCACTGTGGGAAATGTTAGGCCAAATTTTATACCGCTATGGTGTGACCTGCTCTTATTCTCTATCTATTCTCCCATCGCAAAGTGGGCCAAACAGCGAAAACATTGCAAGTAAGTCCACAATTTTTATCCGTTGATCTGAGCGGTAAAAAATGTTTCAGAAATTTGTAGAGGAGAACATAGGCTTTCAGGCATTGTTCGTAAAGGTTGATAAAGTTTACCACTTTCCACTTTTCCAACCTTTTTGATTTGCATGATTTTGGGTTCTGGAGAAAGAGCTAAGGCAAAACGTTTAAAAATATACTCGTTTTATAAGCTTAAGAGGGTTGTTATAGAGTTGGTATAGCTGCCAAATTCAACATGCTAAGCTTATAAAATGAGTATTTATTATGCGATTTGCCTAAAATTTGGAACGCGGAGTTTTATTAGACCTATCTACAACTGTGCTCTATATGGTCCAGAGGACAATAAATCAAACCTTCGTCCTGGTAAAGAAAAATAAATCAAACTTTTCTCCAGGGAAAGGGTAATAAATCAACTCTTCTTTCAGTGAAAAGGTAATAAATCAACCCCTCATCCAAGGAAAGGGTAATAAATCAACCCTTATGCAAGGGAAAGGGTAATAAAACTACTCTTTTTCCAAGGAAACTACAATTCCTCCAGGGAAAGGGCATTAAAACTTCAGCGTCATAGGCGAACATGCTACCCTCTGCGCTACTGTGGCCTCCATGTCATATCAATAACATGTTGAATTAAGGCTCCCCTTTTTGTTATAAATCCCATAAACATGCAATTGTTACAAAACTCCATCCCACTGTGCAGTTCAACACACGTGTGTGTGTGTGCGTTGGCAAACTGAAAGACATCAGCGTTATGCCAGTTAACAAACGGTCTTTGGGCAGACACTCCACTTTTGGCATCTTTTCGTGAGCATAGCATTGGCCTTTGCATATTTGTTTTGTTGTCGCCGTTTTGATACCGATTAGTGACGAAAACCCCAAAAACGTGAAAATGCAATAAAACCTCCAACGGCACCAATACACACACAATCACAATACCAACTCCTTCAGTAGAACACAACAGACAGACACACAATGCACATTTTTATAGAATCTCTCTCTCTCTCTCGCTCTCTTTCTCTCTCCTTTTGAAAGTGTTCTTTAAGACTTTCTTTATATAGCAAATATTCCTTTTGTCAGATTTTCTTACCCACCCTCTAACCTCCCTTTTCCAATCAATGCCTAAATATTCCCCCCCCCCACTGAAGAGCATCACTTTGGTCAACTTTATTTGCAGTTTTCCTTGAGTCCCCATCGTCATTATGATCCATCCATGGCATCAATGTAATATTCATGGTCCTCCGCCATATCATCCCTAGCAGTGTGAGTATGTGTGTGTGTGTGTGTGTGATTTTATTTAATCGTTTTCATTTTATTTCCCTCATGGTTTGGCTTAGATGATGCCAAGGAACTTTGTCTGGTTTCATACTCTCTCTCTCTCCCTCTCTCTCTCTCTCTTTGCTTTGGACTACATTGTTGGCATATTGGTTATGGCAAAAATTCCTTATTTAGTAATTTACCTTAAACAACAATGGCAATGGCGACAAAGACGTAGACGAAGACGGGCATGAGTGCGGCTACGAAAAAAATGCCTAAGAGGGCCAAACATGATATGCAGCAAGAGATCTGCGCACGCGCACATTCACCGCTTGCTTGCTTGCCTCACTGACGACAGTCAACATTGAACACCATGCTCCGCATTTATTCCAAGGCAACAACAATGACGGCCTACTATCCTCTTGCCCTCTGCCGTCACAACCGACTTGGCGAAAAACTACTCTTTCCGTTGTGGTGTTGTGTTGTGGGCAATTTCCAAACTCCATGCATCCATGCCTTGACAAGGACAGACTCGTATCCGAAAGTATCTAAAGCGCTTGAAATTCTGTTCTAAATAAATTCCTAAGAAATACACAATTCGCAAAAAAGAAAAAGAAACACAAAAAATGGCCAAACGGGCATTTTGTTGATGTTGTGCATTTTTTTGTTGTTTTTATTTTCTGTATCCTTCTCTTTTGCCGTCTTGAGGGATAAGGCTCAAGACGGAGCATCATTCTCTTCAGAAATGCCAAAGCAGAGGCTTAAGTACAAAGGGGATACTTAAATAAGAAGAAAATTCACAGAAAGAAATATGCCGTTGAGGACCCCTGGAAACGATATAAGGAACATGATTTACAAAACTTCACATGTAATTTCAAAATTATGAGCAGAGAAGGTCCAGGAGCCGACAAGGCTGACAAAACGCCTTACAGGAAGGGCGATATACTATTAGGAAAGGTGCGACTACAACAATGAAGAGTAACGAGTAGGTAATGTTCGATAAAACTGTACAACAGCCAATCTGGAGATGAAAATTCCAAGTAGGTTAGGTTAAAAAGAGGGATCCGTCCCATTCCACTATAGACATACATCTAGCAAGTAATCGGCTTGTTGTGCGCTCGAATTACTAAAAAGAAGCCTCGAAAAAGAAAAAAATCAAAGTTAGGAAATCCATGCTACTTACAAAATCCCTAAACCCACACCCCTAAGGTGGTTCATGTCTGATATTGTATCCAGATATGAACCAACTTTTGGCGTGGTATGGAAGACAATTAAGGATTCTGTAAGTAGCACAGACTTCCCCATTTAATTTTTTTTCGGGGAAATTCCGAGTAAGTGTAGTGGTTTTAGGTGGGTAGGGAAAACTCCAAAACAATTTAGAGTTCTCAGGCCAAACTTCTTAAGACCATTTGTATATAACCTTAAACTGATTTTCCGATTTTACTCCTTGAGACCCTGAATGTTAAAACTCCAATCAAAATTGTCAAATTATTTCACATGATGTTCTGTTGTGACTACCAATGCAAAGTATATTCCAAATCCCCATATGGCCTTGCCATAACGCCATATGGCCTTTATATACAATACATAGAATCATAACCGATGGTGAAGGGTCCCCATATTTAGCGTATCTTTCGATTTAACTTATTGAGCCCCTGCATATTACAATTCTAATAAAATTCGTCAGAATTTTTCTAATGACGTTCTGCTATGACTACCCAAACCTATGCCAAATATGCTCTAAATACTCTTTTAAGTTAGGTTAAATGACAGACGACTGGCAAACGCAGTTGCCAAACGTTTCACTCGGAGACCTCTGATCCATTGTGTTCGTCCTAGAAAGAAAAGAAATGGGAGAGAAAAAGGAAACCAAAGCCATTAGAAAAATATGAATGGAAACTGCATACAGACCGATGAAGTCTCGACTGGAGGGCCGCCCCGTCAGCCATCCCAGATCCTTGCAGAATTCCAGATTAACTCAGGATTCGAGAGACGGTGGAAAGCTCAGTAAAGAAAAAAGGTGTTTACCCATAATCCTAAGCCTTCTCCCGTCTTCGCGGGGCCCTGGCACAGCAGATGCTCTACCGTCTCCAACACAATTTCTCATACACACAGACTCTGCAGAAATCCTCATCTCCCCAAACCCATCGCCATGTCACCTGACCTGACATTGCAGTATTCGGTTGCGACTCCCACCAATAATCCAAGGACACGCACGAGAACAATCTACGTCCTCATTCCGGAGAACCTCGATTACAGAGCCTCAGCAGCTCTGCAGCCTTCAACTCCAGCTCACGCCGAGTCAGCAAGTTCGTCATTGTGAGAATCCACCATCTCAAACAGGCAACTCAAGTGATGGTTCACCATCGGCGTCGCACTCTCAGAGTCCATCCGCGACCCAAACCTGACCAGCTCGTCAGCCGCTTCTTTACCCGCCGTCCTTTGATAGCCCGGAACCCAGCCCAACGCCCGGACAGCAACGCCCAAACGTCCGAGACGCTCCTTGCTTCTCCCGACTAGAGTTGACCTCACCCGACCCGAAGACAGGGCCTTCATTCTAACACAGGATTACATCCAAGACCTTGAGATCGCGAAAACCATTGCCTGAAAGACATTGCATCCATCCAAAAGGCTATGTGGCCTCACGGATGGGTCCTGAAAGACACTGCACCCATTCAGAAGTCTTGGGGACTCCCTAATCACGGATCCATCTAAAAGGCTATGTGGCCCCACGGATGGGTCCTGAAAGACACAGCACCCATTCAGAAGTCTTGGGGAATCCCTAATCGTGCATGGATCCATGCAGCTTAGACTCATCCGTGTAGACAAAGAGACCCAAGAATGACGGGACGCCATCAGACAAAAGATCTCTTCACGGAAAGATAAACTCCAGGTTGCCATCGAAAAAAGATCCGCCTGGCACAAAACGTATTAGACGATTCTTGTAGCTAACGACAAGACTATAACTCACCCGACCCGCAGCCAGGAACTTCAGCGACGCCTGAATATCCAAGATCCTTACTCAGCATTACATTCAAGGCCCTGAGCATCGCTAAAATCTCCCCCTTTAAGACACTGCATCCATCCAAAAGGCTATGTGGCCTCACGGATGGGTCCTGAAAGACACTGCACCCATTCAGAAGTCTGTGTGACTCCCTAATCACCGATGGGTCCATATAGTTTGGACTCATACGTGTAGATAAAGTGTCCTATTAACTGGCGGGACGACCTCAGACCAAAGCTCCATCGAAGAAAGATCCGCCCGGCACATAGTCCGTCACGTCGAAAATGTCACGTAGTCGTCCCACGCCAGCAGCATTCCGCAGAACAAACAAATTCCCCAAATCCGAAGAGCGCAGTATCCCCGACGCCCTCAGTCTGTGAGCAATCTTCAACGCGTCGTACTCTACGTACAAGTGGGAATGTTTCAAATCAAGTATCCCATTTAGCGCTGCTCTCGTAGCACATCTCCAGGCCCAGCATGTCAGTCCCGCCTAAATACTCTGCACCTCTTCCAACTTTCCGCGAACATACACCTTATCGAGAATCCGTTTTCACACCAGGCACTCATAGGTGATGATAGATCGAACCACAGTAGTGTAAATCCAGTGAACCGTAGTCGGCCTAAGTCTCCAACACCTGCCCACCGAGGAGCGACATAAATAGAGCGCTTTCAGTCCCATTTAACTCTCTCCTCAACCTTCCTTCTCCCGGATGTCAGTACAGCCGCAATACTCTGCACATACTCCTTCCTTCTCCAGGATGTAAGTACCGCCGCATAACCCTGCACCTCCTCCAAGTATCAGCGAACACACACCTTATCGAGAATCCGGTTTCACACCAGGCACAGTAGTGTAAATCCAGTGATCCGTAGTCGTCACAAGGCCCAAACTCCTGCCCACTGAATTGCGACATAAGTAGAGCACATTTAGACCCCATTTGACACCCTCCTCAACGTTCCTTTTTCCGAATGTCAGTACCGCCGCCATACCCTGCACTTCCTCCAACATTCCGCGAACACACACCTTATCGAGAATCCGGTTTCACACAAGGCACAGTAGTGTAAATCCAGTGAACCGTAGTCGTCACAAGGCCCAAACTCCTGCCCACCGATTTGCGACATAAATAGAGCTCATTCAGCCCCCGTTTGACTCTCTCCTCAACGTTCCTTCTCCCGGATGTCAGTACCGACGCAATACCCTGCACCTTCTACACCATTCCGCGAACACACACCTTATCGAGAATCCGGTTCCACACCTATCCCTCCTAGGGGAGGATAGACCGAACATCAGCAGTGTAAATCCAGTAAACCGTTGTCAGCCTAAGTCCCCAACTTCTGCCCACCGAGTTGCGACAAAAATAGAGCGCATTCAGCACCCGTTCAAATCTCTCCTCAACGTTCCTTCTACATTTTAATTTCCGGTCAAGAATCACACCCAGGTATTCTGGCTCCGAAGAGAGTGCAGCTCCACTCCTTCAAAAACCGATCCCCAGAACTCGCCATATCTCCTCCCTGTCGTAAACAAAACCAGCTCTGTTTGACTGGGGCCTATGTCAAGCCCATTGGCCCTCACCCATCTCTACAGCTTCGTCAGCGCGACCTGAAGAATAGATCCGAGACAGTAGAGAGAAAGGAAACGCCACTCAAAATAACGACGTCATCAGCACAGGCAACCACTTTTACTTTTTCCTACTCGAAGGACCTGAGAATCTCAATGATAACCAATAGCCACAACAGGGGGATAAACCCCCATGGTCAAAATCTTTCTCACAGAACCCTCAGCCAATCAGTGTTCACCAGAAGAGGGGACACTCCCATATCAACCATAGAACAGAGAATGAACCACTACTCTAAATTATTAAAAGCCCCTTCTATACCCATGATCGCCGCCAAAGTGAAGTCGCCTGGGCCCAAGTTCCCCTTTATGTGACCTACCACCTCGTGGAGGGAAATCAAGAGCCACAAGAGGGGGATAAACCCCCTGGTCACAATCTTTCTCACAGAACCCTCAGCCAAGTGATGCATTGATAATTTTACCCTTGAGCATAATGTCAATCCAGTTCGCCAGATGATTGGGGACTCCCATATCAAGCATAGAACAGAGAATGAACCACAACTCCAGATTATTAAAAGCCCCTTCTATATCCAAGAACGCCGCCAAAGTGAAGTACCCTGTGCCCAAGTTCCCCCCTATGTAACCCACCACGTCGTAGAGGGCACTGCTAACTGACCGAACCTTGGTGAAAGCATGCTGGTAACCGCTTACCAACGATGGGTCAAGAAGATCCCTGATGAACGCATCCAACAGTCTCTCAAGTGTTTTCAAGAGGAAAGACGACAGACAGATCGGCCTAAAGTCCTTAAGCCGGGAGTGACCCGGTTTCTCCGCTTTGAGAATGAAATGGTTCCTAACCTCCCCCCAGGCCATAGGCTCAAAGCCAAGCAAAACAAAAGTCCTTAAAATTACCTCCAGAAGCCTCATGGCATACGGACCCGCCCTTTGCAGCATGACAGGCTATATTCCCACCGATTCAATTGACTTATGGGGCTCAAACGATTAAGTCGCCCAGACTATTCTCCCCTCCGTTATCAACCCCTCATCAATCGACAGCGCCTCAGTCTGTTTTGTATCCGAGGGAAATCCGTAACGTCGGAAATCCACTGGCCACACCAGAGCACCCCGAAAAGTGTTTTGTGGCCAGAAGCTCGTCCAAGTCCCGTCAAATCTCAGGACTCTCTCGAAGGTCTTCGGGCCCTTAGACAACACTCTCCGTAACCTTGAGGACTTATTCACCCCCTCCATCCTCCCTTTACCTCATATAGTTTCCATATAAATCTATCACCCAAATTTGTTTTCTTATCACCCAGAGGGTCACATTCTTATATGATTTGGTCACATCCGAGCACCCCGAAAAGTGCATTGTGGCCAGAACTTCGAGAATTTCGGAACTAGACTCCGTCCAAGTTACGTTTTATCTCAGGACTCTCCCGAGAATCTTCGGATCCTTAGACAACATTCTCCGAATACTAGAGGATTCGTTTACTCCCTCCATCCTCCCTTTACCTCATATAGCTTCCATATACCTCTATGACCCAATTTAGATTTTTATCCACCTAGAGGGTCACATTCGTATGCAAATTGGCTGGAATTTTCGGTGAAATGTTGGCTATGACTTTTTGAAATCAGCAACCACTGCCCAACCACGCCTCTGGCTTGTTCACAATAATTACTCTTGACGATACATCGATGATGATGATGATGTTGCTGTTATTGTGGTTGTTTTTTTTCCTCTTATTCTTCTTCTTCTTCTTCTTGGGCTCAAATAACTTTCAGATAATATTTGCAAAATCCAAAAGAAAGAAGCAACCAACCAACTAAAACACCAACAACGAAAACTATCACGATGACGACATAAAAATTCTTCTTTTATGCCATGGATTCAATAGCAGCAACAACAACAACAACGAAATCTTCGAGTGGTATCCAGCAAAGCAACAAACAACATTCACAAACGTATCGTTTGCATCGCAACGAATGCGCGCGTGCGCATACAATTTTTGCCCCAAAAGCTGCTATAATTTGTTGTTCTTGTTTTTTTTTTTCGTTTTTTGGCTTATGTCTGTTGCCTCTTTCATGGTGATGGTTGATTTTGGCAGTTCTGTTGCTGTACCTCTGCCGTTTGACTGACTGACTAACTACACTCTAAAAATGTCTGGGTAATTCAGGGCATATTAAGGGGAATAGTGCATCCATAAGCATTTGAAAAAATTTTACCACCTTACACCTTTTTTTTCTTGGTCTTCAATTGGAATATTTTGGGGCTAAGAATGGTTTTAATAGCCCTTTTACATCAATAAATTATGAGGAAATCGAATATTTCGACCAAATTCGTGTTTATATAATTCTTATATCCAACTATGAACCGATTTGGACTGTACTACGTAAGGATGTTGGAGGTCATGACAGAACATCTATGGGTATCGAATAAATGGTGACTGGAAGTATAGTACGCATCGGATATAAGAGAGAAGACCTAGGTATCTAGGGGTCACCTTACCACCCAAAAAAAACCCCCCGACAGGATATGTTTACCGTTTGGGTCATTATGAGTACCAAATGAAAGCACTCTGTAAAATTTCGGCCCAAGATATCTGGGAGCCCATTTGCCCATCCCCCAAAAATTCTTCCAATATTTGGTTTATATATCCATTTGTAGGGTTTGGGGGTGAAATGGCCAAAATTTGCTTCTATGTTATCGTAAGAATTATTGTGTTTGGAGCTGGTATTGTGTTTTGGGGCTTGGGCGGCCACCGGCACTTTGGGTTGCCCAAAAAGTAATTGCGGATTTTTCATATAGTCGGCGTTGACAAATTTTTTCACAGCTTGTGACTCTGTAATTGCATTCTTTCTTCTGTCAGTTATCAGCTGTTACTTTTAGCTTGCTTTTGAAAAAAAGTGTAAAAAAAGTATATTTGATTAAAGTTCATTCTAAGTTGTATTAAAAATGCATTTACTTTCTTTTAAAAAATCCGCAATTACTTTTTGGGCAACCCAATATCACCCGATCAAAACACGAGGAACCAAATTGATCACCTTGTGATAGATGGAAGGCATTCATCCAGCGTGTTAGATGTACGGTCGATCCGTGGAGCGAATATAGATTCGGATCAATATTTTGTTTCAACAAAGTTTCGCACCCGTTTGGAATGTACGATCTGACACTGCACGAAAGCTGGACATTGGCATACTCCAATCGACTGACCCAACTGCTTGATGAAAGCACTCCTTATTCCGATGATATAATGGCGCAGTGGAAAACTATTACCCACTCCATGGAAAATTCCGCGAAATCCGTACTTGGGTACCGAAAGCCTCCTCCAAGAATCCCTGGGGCAAACAAGAGTGTCGAGATGCTACTGAAGCCAAGAATGCGGCATATAGAATAAACCTGGAATCAGTAGCAACGCGCTATAAGAAGGAGAGGTATCGGAAGAAATGGAGAGAGGAGAAACGTCTATTCCGCAGAAATAAAAAGGAAATGGAAAGACGTGAGTGTGAGCGAATTGAGATGTACTGGAGACAGAATGAAGTCCGGAAATTCTACCAAAGAAATAAACATCAAACTAATGACTTGGGTTTAGGCACATCCTCCTGCAGAGACAAAGAAGGAAATCTGATAACTGACACAGATAACATGCTGAGAATATGAAAAGAACATTTTACCCAACTGCTAGTGTCCGATGTTGGGGGGCGAAGAGGATACCGCAGAACCAATCCCGGATGATGGTGTCGAATGTTTACCTCCTACTTAGAATGAGGTCCAAGTAACAGTGACCCGACTAGAGAACAACAAGGCAGCAGCAGCCGACGGGCTACCCGCTGAACTACTCAAGACCAGAGCCGACACGCTGATAAGGCGTATGCATTAGCTTATCTGCGCAATCTGGCTAGAAGAACGCATACCCAATGATTGCAACCTCAGCATATTATGTCCCGTACACAAGAAAGGAAACAAGACGGAATTTGCCAACTACAGAGGAATACATCTTCTCCCCATAGCATTCAAGATACTCTCGAACGTACTGTGTGAAAGATTAAAACCTAAAGTCAATGGGGTAATTGGGCCCTATCAATGCGGCTTTAGACCTGGTAAATCCACCCTAGACCAGATATTCACACTGCGCCAAATCCCGGAAAAGACCCGAGAAGAACAAATCAACACCTACCATCTCTTTGTTGACTATAAAGCCGCCTTCAAAGGTTCAAAGGTATTTCAAGCCATGTCTGAGCTTGGTATTCCTGCAAAATTAATAAGACTCTGCAGGATGACACTTGCTGATACGCGTTCCTCAGTAAGAATAGGAAAGAATCTCTCCGAACCATTTAATACCAAACGAGGTTTCAGACAAGGAGACTATCGTGTGATCTCTTTAATATCCTGTTGGAGAAGATTATACCAGTTGCAGATGTGAATAGATATGGCACACTAATCACTCGCATATGCCGACGACATCGATATCATAGGTCGTTCACCGGAAATGATGACTGCAGCCTTTGAAAAAATCGAAAGAGAGTCAGGGAAAATGGGTCTGGCAGTAAATGGAGATAAGACGAAGTGGATGGTTTCAACTCCCAAAAAGCCTTACACAACCGAGCAGATAAAGAAAATGGAGAAAGTTGGGAACCACAACTTTGGGACAGTCAGTAGCATTATCTACCTCGGCACCGCCGTATTCGAAACGAATAACAACAGTTTTGAGATAAAGCGAAGAATAATACTGGCAAACAGATGCTACTAAGTAGACAGTTTAGAGACAAGGCCACCTCTCGACAGACGAATATCAGACTATACAAGACACTGATACTACCCGTGCTGTTATATGGTTCTGAAGTATGGATACTTGTGAAAGCAGATGAGGCAGTGCTTGAAGTATTTGAGAGAAAGATTATTCGTAAAATATATGGACCAGTTTGCGTTAATGGAGAATATAGGTGACGTATGAACCACGAGCTATATGAGCTGTATGACGACGATAGCATAGTTACATGCATCGAAATACAATGACTGCGTTGGCTAGGTCATATTGTCAGAATGGATGAGGAAGCTCCAGCAAAGAAGTCATTACGCAACCTTGCCTACCGTGCTGGAGTCTTCCCGGCGCGTTGGAAAGTTGCGAACGTTCAACGAATACCCAAGAAAGGTAAGGCGAACAACCCTGCGAATTACAGGCCAATTGCGATATGCTCCGCTCTCTCCTAGGTCATGGGAGCATGGTTAATCACCATTTGTAAGGTATTTAGGGTCTAATGGCTTTCTTAGCCACCAACAGTTCCGCAGAAATCGCTCTACGGGCGACCTCATGACATTTCTGTCGGAACGTTGGAGTCTCTCATTCCCCCAGTTTGGTCAGAGTAAGATTGTGGCTCCGGATATCTTCAAGGCATTTGATAGGATCTGGCACAGTGCACTGCTATCAAAGCTTGTCGCATTTGGTGTCGGTAATGGTTTAGTTCGATTTATTTCGAGCTTTCTCATAGATTAGACCATACGAGTCGTTACAGATGGGTTTTCATCCAATGAGCATAAATTTTCCGCATGTACATCCCAAGGCTCTGTCCTTTCTCCTTCTCTTTTTCTTATTTTCATCAACGATCTGTTGAGTCAGACATTGAATCCTATCTACTTATTTGCGGATGACAGTAATCTCTGTCATTTGTACTAATTCGACCATAGTCCAAGTCCTAGACAGATTGAGGACAGGAGGCGGTTTATGGACGATACACTCTGCCAGGATTTGCTGGCCATTTCTGAGTTGGGTAGAATGAATCGAGTAGCTTTTAATGCACGGAAGACTCAGTGCAGTTTATTGTCACACAAACGATTCGCTGACCCGTTATGATCATCTTTGTCTATCAACAGTATAGCATATGCAAATTTTGCTCATGAACATTCCACTAAGGAACAGGGACAAACTTCTTACATATCAATAAGTGCAGTCGGATTCAAGTTTAAGCTCAATGACAAGGGGCCTCCTCCCATAGCCGAGTCCGTACGTCGTGCCGCAGTGCGACACCTCTTTTGGAGAGAAGTTTAACATGGCATAGTACCTCATAAATGTTGCCAGCATTAGGAGGGGAAAACCACCGCTGAAAATTTTTTTCTGAGGGTCTCGCCGGGATTCGAACCCAGGCGTTCAGCGTCATGCGCTACGGTGGCCTCCATCAACGGTATAGAAGTTGAGCAATCAGAAGCTCTTGATGTTCTGGGCATAAAAATACAAACCCGTTGGGCTAAACATGTATTTGAAGTGTCGAAAGAAGCATTCAAGTGCTTAGGCTTCCTTAAACGGTGTAAGAATTACTTCACTCCTTCTAATCTTCTTAACATCTGTACCACTTTCATAAGGCCGAAAATGGAGTACAACACACATATATGGGGGCTGGAGCTTCAAAATCATCCCTGGAGCTACTGGACTGTGTACAGAGGAGGGCGATGGCGTTGATTGGGGACAGTAGGGTATCCAACTCTATTGGCTCCCTTGAACATCTTTGCAATATGGGTTGTTTGGCGCTGTTCTATCGGTACTTTCACGGTGTGTGTTCATCTGATATTCGCCTTCTTATTCCTGATGTAACATCCTTACGTCAGAAATACAAGACATTCCAGGAACTCACACCCGTTTGTAATTGATTGGCCAGCGGACCAGCAGACCAAACAATTTTTGATGATTTCGTATTCTTTGTACATAAACCTGATCTTCTGATTTCATAAAATCGGATTTTAGTTATATATAGCCGCTATATAGACCGATCTCCAGACTTAAAGTCTTGAGGCAATAAATTGGACATTTTTCATCCGATTTCGATTAAATTTGACACAGTGAGTTCTGATAGACCCCTACCCATTTCTGTGTAGTGTGGACTAACAGATCAGACTATATTTGGATATAGCTCCCTTACATACCGACCTCCCGTTCTCCCGATATTGGGTTATGAGGCAAAAAAAGATCCATTTATACACCCGAATTCGATGAAATTTGGTACAGTATTTTTCTGGGAGACCCCTACCCATTCCTGGCAAATCTGGTCCAGATCAGATCATATTTGGATATAGCTGCCATATATACCGATCTCCCGATATACTGTAATGAGCCTATAAAAGGAGCATTTTTCATCGTATTTCGATGAAATTTGGCATAGCCAGTTCTGCTACCCCTCAAAACCTTTTTGTTGAATATCGTCCAGATCGGACCGTATTTGGATATAGCTGCCATATAGACCAATCTGCCGATATAGAGTATTGAGCCCATAGTGTAATGAACCTATAAAAGGAGCATTTTTCATCGTATTTCGATGAAATTAGGCATAGCAAGTTCTGCTTCCCCTCTAAACCTTTTTGTTGAATATTGTCCAGATCGGAACATGTTTGGATATAGCTGCCATATAGACCGATCTGCCAATATAGAGTATTGAGCCCATAAAAAAAGCATTTTTCATCCGATTTGGATGAAATTCGAAACAGTGCGTTTTGATGGATCTCTACACGTGTTTGTTAAATATCTTGCAGATCGGACCTCATTTGGATATAGCTGCCATAAAGACCTTATAGACCGGAGACGGGGTCGCCCGTCTACAAAAACAACCGCCAAAGAGGACAAATATACGACCATAGCAATATGGGGCTCAAATGAAAAGTCTTTGGGAGTAAAGCACGAATCTTATTTAAATGTTCGGGGAAAAGTTCATGGCGCCATCCCACCCCCATAACATTACCCAAAAACAGCGTATTTCCTGACCATTACAATATGGGGAGGAAGAGATATTTTAGATTGAAACACAAATCTGATATATATTTGCAGGGTCAAGTTACTTAGTGGCCGCCCATCTCCCAAAAAAAAAACTCCCAAACCGGACATTTTTGAAGACTATGGGAATATGGGGCTCAAATAAAAGGTATTTGGTAGTAGACCGCGACAAACCGGACATATTTGCTGACTTTTCCAATAAGGAGTTTAAGAAAGGTATTTGAGATTACATGACAAAATAAAGAATTTTGGGGCCAATGGCAATATGGGGTTCAAATAAATGATATATCAGAAAAGAGCACGATGCTGATATATTTTCAGGACTAAGTGTTTGGAGGACCACCCCACTCCCTATAACTCCCCTAAATCGGACATATTTACCGACCATGTCAATGTGGGGTTCAAATGAAAGGTATTGGGAAATAGAGCACGAAATTGATACCCACTTTCGGGACCCATTTTTTCCCCCGAAACACCCCAAAATACCCCACAAACAGCAATTATTTTCTGACCATCGCAATATGGAGCTGAATCAAAGGTCTTTGGGAGTAGAATACGAATCTAATATCCAAATGTGGGACCATGTATTTGGCGTAGAGCTCCTTGGCAATATGTGGATCAAATGAATGGTATTTGAGATTAGAAAACAAATTTGATAACCAATTTTGAAGTTTTTTTAATAAAACAGTTTTATTAAAACATGGCCACGTCGGTCCATGTTTTAATAAAATTCCCATATAAACCGATCTTGGATCTTTACTTCTTGAGCCACTAGAGAGCGGAATTTTTTATCCGATTTGGCTGAAATTTTGCACGATTTCCAACATCTGTGTTAAGTATGGTTCAAATCGGTGCATAGCCTAAAATCGATCTCCCGATTAGACTTCTTGACTCTCTAAAGGGCGCAATTCCCAGCAGATTTTGCAAGACGTGTTTCGTTATGACTTCCAACAACTGTGCGAAGTATGGTTGAAATCGGTCTATATCCTGATACAGCTGTCATATAAACCGATCTGTAGTCTTGACTTCTTGAGCCTCTAAAAGGCGCAATTTGCACATTAAAATGCACAGTGAATTCTGAAACCTTCAATATACGTAGCAAGTATGGCTTTAATCGGTCATCTGATTCTAATCTAATAATCAGATATAGCTCCCATATACACCCATCTCCCTATTGCACACTTCTTGAGCCCCTAGAAGTCACACTTCTTATCTGATTTAGCAGAAATTTTGCGCAACGAATTCTCCTACGACTTTCAATATACGTCCTTGCTTCCATGCAAACCGATCTCCCCATTTTACTTCTTAAGTCCCTCTAGGTCGCAATTCTTATCCGATTTAGTTGAAATTTTGCACTATGGGATTTACTATTGCCTTTAATATCGAAGACAAGTATAGCCCGAATAGGTTTATAACCTGACCTAGCAACAATGGCATTGCAATTCCTATCCATTTTCTTTGGTTTGCCTATAAAGAGATACCTGGTGAAAGAACTTGACAAATGCGATCCATGGTGGAGGGTATATAAGATTCAACCCAGTCGAACTTATTACGTTTTTACTTGTTCTTTTATACTTTATGCCACTACTGTAGTGCAGGGTATTATAGCTTAGTGTATTTGTTGGTAACATCAATAAGCAAGGGAGATAGGCCCATTGATAAGAATACGGATCGACTCAGAATCACTTTCTGATTCGATTCAGCTATGTCCTACTGTCTGTCTGTCCGTCTGCCCATGTTGATTTGTGTTTAAACTACAGGTCGCAGTTTTCATCCAAACGTCTTCAAATTTGGTACAGATATGTTCTTTGGCCTGGATACGAAATCTATTGAAATTGCAAAAAAATCGGTTCAGATTTGGATATAGCTCTCATATATAGATTTGCAGAAATAGTGCAATAAAATGGTTATTTGTAAACCGATTCTCTCAAAATTTGGCAGGAAGGATTTTCTCTTGACTCTTGACATTTGGTGGTGAATTTAATGGAAATCGGTTCAGAATTAGATATAGCTGTCATATATGTATATCGCCCGATTTTCACTTCTAGAGTCACAGCAAGTGCATTAAGTGACTTATCTTCTCAAAATTTTGCACTACGCTTTCTTCAATGACTACCACAATATTTGAGAATTTTGCTCGAAATCGGTTCAGATTTAGATATAGCTCCAATATATATGTTCGTCCGATTTTGAAAAATATTGCAATAAAGTGCTCAATTGTTAACCGATTCTCTCGAAATTTTGGCAGGAAGGATTTTTTTATAACTCTCGACATTACGGGTGAATTTCACAGAAATCGGTTCAGATTTATATATAGCTGCCATATATGTATTTTGGCCGATTTTCATTTCAAGAGTCACTGCAAGCGCATTTATTGACCAATCTTGCCAAAATTTTGCACAACGCTTTCCTCGATGACTACCACAATACCTGAGAAGTTTGTTGAAAATCGGTTCAGATTTAGATATAGCTCCCATATATATGTTCGTCCGATTTTGAAAAATATTGCAAAATTTGGCAGGAAGGATCTCCTTATAACTCTCGTCATCATTGGTGAATTTCACAGAAATCCGTTCAGATTTATATACAGCTGCCATATATGTATATATATATACATATATGGTATATATATATCGCCCGATTTTCACTTCTAGAGCCACTGCAAGCGCATTTATTGACCAATCTTGCCAAAATTTTGCACAACGCTTTCTTCGATGACTACCACAATACCTGAGAAGTTTGTTGAAAATCGGTTCAGATTTAGATATAGCTCCCATATACATGTTCGTCCGATTTTGAAAAATATTGCAAAATTTGGCAGGAAGGATTTCCTTATAACTCTCGTCATCACTGGTGAATTTCACAGAAATCGGTTCAGATTTATATACAGCTGCCATATATGTATATATATATACATATATGGTATATATATATCGCCCGATTTTCACTTCTAGAGCCACTGCAAGCGCATTTATTGACCAATCTTGCCAAAACTTTGCACAATGCTTTCTTCGACGACTACCATAATACCTGAGAAGTTTGCTCGAAATCGGTTCAGATTTAGATATAGCTCCTATATATATGTTCGTCCGATTTTGAAAAATATTGCAATAAAGTGCTCAATTGTTAACCGATTCTCTCGAAATTTGGCAGGAATAATTTTCTTATAACTCTCGACATTACGGGTGAATTTCACAGAAATCGGTTCAGATTTAGATATATTTGCCATATATGTATATCGCCCGATTTTCATTTCTAGAGCCACTGCAAGCACATTTATTGACCAATCTTGCCAAAACTTTGCACAATGCTTTCTTCGTCGACTACCACAATATCTGAGAAGTTTGCTCGAAATCCGTTCATATTTAGGTATAGCTCCCATATATAATTACGTCCAATTTTGAGAAATATTGCAATAAAATTCTCATTTGTTAACCAATTCTCTCGAAATTTAGCAGGAAGGATTTCCTTATGACTCTCGTCATCAGTAGTGAATTTCACAGAAATCGGTTCAGATTAAGATATAGCAGTTTGAACATATTTGCTCGAAATTTGGTACGGATTGTTCAGTAACTCATCTAAAAACATCCGCCGAGGTCCATCAAAATTGGTTCAGAATTGGATGTAGCTCCCAAATTGTACTTAGGTGTAGGGTATTATACAGTCGGCACCGCCCGACTTTCTCCCTTCCTTGCTGGTTTTATTTTGCCAATGTTTTCGTTTGAAAATAATTACACCCAAAAATCATTCCAATCAAACGTTAGAAGACCAAGACCGTTACAATGATTGGTAATTTCAAACTCACATTAGCCTTTTTGACTTTAATTTCAATAACTTTCATCGAATTTTGTTCCACACCTATGCGATTGAGTAGCGAAATCGACCACTTTTACTTACATACATACATACCACCACCGTATGATGCACGAATGTATGTAGACACGAGTATGTATAAAGTGTTTGGAAGCGAATATTATTAAATATCATTGGTATGTGCCCATACATCTCATCTCAATGGATGTTGAACATGCAACACACATGAAATTGCCCCAATGTCGGCCGGTCGGTCGTTTGGAATTCTGGTACGCCGTCACATGTGCCACAAACAAACATACGGCAGGATCAATTCAACAACCGCACGACACAGGGGCAACATGAAAATCTTAAATGAACAACCAAACATAAAGACACACAAAAAAAACAAAATTTTGCACAGTAGCAGTTTTTGGTGTTTAATGTGAGCTCGATTTTGTTGTTGTTGCTGTTGGTGTTGTTGTTTTTTCTCTCTTTTCTTTTTGTTTAGTGAAAATAGAAGCACCACACACACACACACAGAAATGACTATAAGATCATGATGCAAGATGCAACAATGGCAGCAACAACAACTATGTTGACGACGACAGCAATATCAACACCAGCAGTAGCGGCAGCAGCAGCGGCAGCAACAAAAGTGGCATCAGCATTGGCATCCACATCAGTAGCGACAGCATTGCCATCGACTACCACCATGCAATTCGACCAGGCCAGCAATATCATCAACCATGGAAATCACCTTTTTAGCAGCAATGAACCAAGAAAATATATAGCCTGCTGGCCAGCATCAACAACGCACATCGACAGCGACAACGGCAACGACAACAGGCTCGAAGGCAACAAAAGCTGAAAAGGCTCATAAACAACCTCAACATTCATTTCCAGGAGCATAAAATAACCACCAGCCAACGTCAATACAACAACGAAGTTTACAAGAATATAACCAAACAGCCTTCCATCTACCTCCCCAAAAAGCAAAAAAACCACCCATCCATTTTTAAAAGTGGCATTCATACGAACAGTGGTCACAATAGCGAAATTGCCAAGAGTTACCAAACACATAAAATCCTTGTTTAAAAGCAGTGACATGGCCTAGACCCTCCCTTATGTTTATAAAGAGCTAAAGTAGTTGCCTTCCCCAAGCGACTAATGGGAAGACTACCAGTTGCGAATTTGACTTTGCTTCACTGTGCTCTCTGCGACGTTAATGCCAACAACAACCATTTTGTTCGACAAGCAGCAGCATATTTCGTGTCATTGCAATGTCTTCTTGCAAATGCCCCAAAATTGGTGCCTCTTTTTTTCTTGAAGGATACAGCGCAACTACAGCCACTGCTGCTGGTTAGATTGAAAATAAACCGCGAGAGAAAAATAGTAGCAAAAATAATAGCAAGCAAAAAAAGACCATAAACCCCATACTTTGCACTATGGTTCAGTACAAGACATTTTGAAGCCAAAACTTATTCGTCAAGCAAAGCAATAACTCATGAAAAATCAATATTTTCTGATTGCATGAAAATGGAATGCGTGGGGTATGCTTATGATCACCAACACACCCTAACAGCCCAAATGTTTGTCCGATATGACCGCCAACTGACAAATCAAATACAGTCCAGATAGGAAGCTCCTATATAAATTCAAGGGTGATTTTTTAAGAGCTATAGGAAAGTTAGAAAAAAAAAACAAGTAAAAGCGTTCTAAGTTCGGCCGGGCCGAATCTTATATACCCTCCACCATGGTCGCATCTGTCGAGTTCTTTGCGCAGTATCTTTTTTTAGGCAAACCAAGTATAATGAATAAGGACGGAGGAGCAGCTATATCAAGTTATAGTCCGATTCAGGGCTCAAGAAGCGAAATCGGGAGATCGGTTTATATGGAAGCTGTATCGATTCTGACCATATTGCACACGTATGTTGAAGGACATGGGAGGAGCCGTTGTACAAAGTTTGTGCCAAATCGGATGAGAATTGCGCTCTCTAGAGGCTCAAGAAGTCAAGACCCAAGATCGGTTTATATGGCAGCTATATCAGGTTACAGACCGATTAGGACCATACTACTTAAAGTTGTTGGAAGTGATATCAAAACACTATGTGCAAAATTTCAGTCAAATCGGAAGAGAATTGCGCTCTCTATAGGCTCAAGAAGTCAAGACCCAAGATCGGTTTATATGGCTGCAATGTCAGGTTATAGACCGATTTGAACCATACTTGGCACAGTTGTTGGAAGTGATATCAAAACACTATGTGCAAAATTTCAGTCAAATTGGAAGAGAATTGCACCCTCTAGAGGCTCAAAAATCAAGACCCAAGATCGGTTTATATGGCAGCTATATCAGGTTACAGACCGATTAGGACCATACTACTTACAGTTGTTGGAAGTGATATCAAAACACTATGTGCAAAATTTCAGTCAAATCGGAAGAGAATTGCGCTCTCTATAGGCTCAAGAAGTTAAGATCCAAGATCGGTTTATATGGCAGCTATATCAGGTTATGAACCGATTTGGACCATACTACTCACAGTTGTTGGGAGTGATACCAATACACCACGTGCAAAATTTCATTCAAATTGGATGAGAATTGTGCCCTCTAGAGGCTCAAGGAGTCAAGACCCAAAATCGGTTTACATGGCATCTATATCCGGTGATGGACCGATTAGGACTATACTACTTACAGTTGTTGGAAGTGATATCAGAACACTATGTGCGAAATTTCAGCCAGCTCTAGAGGCTCAAGAAGTCAAGACCAAAAATCGGTTTATATGGCAGCTATATCAAAACATGGACCGATTTGGCCCATTTACAATCGCAACCGACCTACACTTATAAGAAGTGTTTGTGCAAAATTTCATCGGACAGACAGACGGACGGACAAACGGACGGACGGACAGACGGACGGACGGACAGACGGACGGACGGACAGACGGACGGACAGACGGACGGATGGACGGACAGACGGACGGATGGACGGACAGACGGACGGATGGACGTATTGGAAATTGGAAAGAGTATGCCAATTTTGGCATACTCTTTCCAATATTTCGGCCGTTATCTCACGAATAAATACTTCAATGTTGTCTTCCAATGCGTCAATTGAAGCGGGCTTGTCTCTATAGTCATGAGATTTAACATAGCCCCACAAAAAAAGTAAAAGGCGTTAAATCGCACTATCTAGACGGCCAATTGACCGTTCCCGAAAGCGAAATAAAATGTTCAGCGAACTCGCCTCTCAATAAGTCCATAGTTTCGTGTGATGTATGGCATGTGGCACCGTTTTGTTGAAATCACATGTCATGCAAGTCAAGTTCTTGCATTTTGGACACAAAAACAAGTTGGATAACATCTCACGGTAGCGCTCACCAGTCACCATTCGCTTCGTATTTGAAGAAGTGCGGTCCAATGATGCCACCAGCCCATGAACCGCATCAAACTATGACTTTTTCTGTATGCATTGGTAGCTGTTTTAATGCTTCTGGCTGATCTTGACTCCAAAATTGACAATTCTGCTTATTTACGTACCCATCGAGCCAAAAATGAGCTTCATCACAAAACACACGAGAGAACAAATGAGCGCGCGATGAACTTTCTTTATAGAGCACGCATTTTGATAATAAAATTCAATTATTTCCCTGCGTTGTTCGTTTGTTAGGCGATTCCTAGCTTAATCATAGACCAAACTGAAGATGTTTGACTGTGAAACAAAACACGAAACATGCAAGAGCTGTTTAAATCAGTGTTGCCAAAAAGATATTAGAAAAAAAGCACCCTTTTTGTTGCGAATCGGCCATATATAGTTACCATATAAACCAATTTTCCGATTTGACTTTTTGAGCCTCTATAGGTCGCAATTCTGATCTCAATTGATTGAAATTCTGTACAATGACTCCTGCCTTGACTTCCAATATACTGTAAAGTGTAATCCCAATCGGTCTATAACAAAATTTAACTTCCATATCAACTGATCTCTCGATTTGAGGTTTAGAGCATCTACAGAAAGTAATTTTTATCCAAATTGCTTTCTTTAGGTGCTCAAATTATTGGTTGCCCAAAAAGTAATTGCGGATTTTTCATATAGTCGGCGTTGACAAATTTTTTCACAGCTTGTGACTCTGTAATTGCATTCTTTCTTCTGTCAGTTATCAGCTGTTACTTTTGCTTTAGAAAAAAAGTGTGAAAAAAGTATAATTGATTAAAGTTCATTCTAAGCTTTATTAAAAATGCATTTACTTTCTTTTAAAAAATCCGCAATTACTTTTTGGGCAACCCAATACTTTGACAGAAGTTTGGTATGTAAAATAAAATTATTCCCTTCAATTAAATTTTGTTTGCATAAATTTTTTTGCAAAATCCATGGTGGTGGGTTCCCATGATTCGGCCCGGCCGAACTTACCACACTTTTACTTGCTTTCACAATAACTTCAATTATGATTTTTAAACGCTTAAACCAGATGCTGTGATGGATAATACCATAGTGCATTCTTGCAACATTGTTGCCTTTGTTTTTATCATACATTTTAGTGGTACAATTGTTGATGTTTGTGTTGTTGTTGCGGTGTGTCTCTCCTTAATTTGTGGCTACTTGTTTTTAGCCCAAAAGACAATAACACTCATCAACAGCAAGAAATGTGGAGGGGAAGACACCACCATCCATTGAGGAGCTGCAAAAATTTGTTGTACTTCAAGAAGCTTCCTATGTCTCGAACAAACACTCTCTGTGAAAATCGCTTTCTAATGTCAAGTCATAGGTACACCGACAAAAAAAAATTCTATGAAATTTTCTCTATAGACAAAATTTCTATGAATTTTTCTCTAAAGACAAAATTTCTATGAAATTTTCTCTAAAGACAAAATTTCTATGAATTTTTCTCTAAAGACAAAATTTCTATGAAATTTTCTCTAAAGACAAAATTTCTATGAAATTTTCTCTAAAGACAAAATTTCTATGAAATTTTCTCTAAAGACAAAATTTCTATGAAATTTTCTCTAAAGACAAAATTTCTATGAAATTTTCTCTAAAGACAAAATTTCTATGAAATTTTCTCTAAAGACAAAATTTCTATGAAATTTTCTCTAAAGACAAAATTTCTATGAAATTTTCTCTAAAGACAAAATTTCTATGAAATTTTCTCTAAAGACAAAATTTCTATGAAATGTTCTCTAAAGACAAAATTTCTATGAAATGTTCTCTAAAGACAAAATTTCTATGAAATTTTCTCTAAAGACAAAATTTCTATGAAATTTTCTCTAAAGACAAAATTTCTATGAAATTTTCTCTAAAGACAAATTTTTTATATAAAATTTTCTCTACAGACAAAATTTCTATGAAATTTTCTCTACAGACAAAATTTCTATGAAATTTTCTCTAGAGACAGAAATTTCATAGAAATTTTCTCTAAAGACAAAATTTCTATGAAATTTTCTCTAAAGACAAAATTTCTATGAAATTTTCTCTACAGACAAAATTTCTATGAAATTTTCTCTAGAGACAGAAATTTCAAAGAAATTTTCTCTAAAGACAAAGTTTCTATGAAATTTTCTCTAAAGACAAAATTTCTATGAAATTTTCTCTAAAGACAAATTTTTTATATAAAATTTTCTCTACAGACAAAATTTCTATGAAATTTTCTCTAGAGACAGAAATTTCAAAGAAATTTTCTCTAAAGACAAAATTTCTATGAAATTTTCTCTAAAGACAAAGTTTCTATGAAATTTTCTCTAAAGACAAATTTTTTATATAAAATTTTCTCTACAGACAAAATTTCTATGAAATTTTCTCTACAGACAAAATTTCTATGAAATTTTCTCTAGAGACAGAAATTTCATAGAAATTTTCTCTAAAGACAAAATTTCTATGAAATTTTCTCTAAAGACAAAATTTCTATGAAATTTTCTCTACAGACAAAATTTCTATGAAATTTTCTCTAGAGACAGAAATTTCAAAGAACTTTTCTCTGAAGACAAAATTTCTATGAAATTTTCTCTAAAGACAAAATTTCTATGAAATTTTCTCTAAAGACAACATTTTTATGAATTTTTCTCTAAAGACAAAATTTCTATGAAATTTTCTCTAAAGACAAAATTTCTACGAAATTTTCTCTTCTTTAGAGAAAAGAAATTTTCTCTAAAGAGAAAATTCTATGAAATTTCTATGAAATGTTCTCTAAAGACAAAATTTCTATGAAATTTTTTCTAAAGACAAAATTTCTTTCTTTCACTTTCTATGAAATTTTCTCTAAAGACAAAATTTCTATGAAATTTTCTCTAAAGACAAAATTTCTATGAAATTTTCTCTAAAGTAAAAATTCTACGAAATTTTCTCTAAAAACAAAATTTCTATGAAATTTTCTCTAAAGACAAAATTTCTATGAAATTTTCTCAAAAGACAAAATTCTATGAAATTTTCTCTAACGACAAAATTTCTATGAAATTTTCTCTAAAGTAAAAATTCTACGAAATTTTCTCTAAAGACAAAATTTCTATGAAATTTCTATAAAATTTTTTCTAAACACAAAATTTCTATGAAATTTTCTCTAAAGACAAAATTTCTATGAAATTTTCTCTAAAGACAAAATTTCTATGAAATTTTCTCTAAAGACAAAATTTTTTATGAAATTTTCCCAAAACACAAAATTTCTACGAAATTTACCTAGAAAAAATGTTATCAAATGTTCTGTACAGACAAAAATTTCTCTAAAGACAAAATTTCTATGAAATTTTCTCTAAAGACAAAATTTCTATGAAATTTTCTCTAAAGACAAAATTTTTTATGAAATTTTCCCAAAACACAAAATTTCTACGAAATTTACCTAGAAAAAATGTTATCAAATGTTCTGTACAGACAAAAATTTCTGTGAAATTTTCTTTACAGACAAAATTTCTATGTAATTTTCTCTAATTTTTTTTGCGTGTATTTTTACATTCACCCAAGAACATTCATAAAATCCCTTCTGTGGCATACCATGTCACTCCATGGCTCACTTGCATTCTTCCATTCCCCACAACCTACACCCTAGCACACTTGCATACAATGTTGGCTGACAGGCACTGGCTGGACGCAGATGTTGTTGCTGCAGGTATGAAATATTATATTTATATGGGAATTTTTGATTAATGACCCATAATCAAAGTTAATGGACTTTTTTGATTATCATGTTTTCTTTTTCATTCTTTTCATATTCGTATTCTTCAAAAAAAAAAAAAGATTTTGCCAGTCCTAGCCACTCCCAATCGGCCCAAAAAAAGATAGAATGAATTGCTACGGATATCTTAACACTACCTGGTGATAAGTGGCAGGGAGTCCAAAATACTCCGATAGAAAATACTCCAATCTTTTCTTAAGCTGAAGTTGAAACACAAAGTAGTTGGAGGTGCCTCAGTCTGTATATCGAATCATGGCGAAAACATCAGAAACACATTTCAGCTGTGGTTATCTTTTCACTTATGATGGCCACATTTTTGAGTTGCTCAGTCGTGTAAAAATTTTCTGTAGTGTCGCTTTGAGACACTCCATTCGGACTCGGCATTATAGAAGAAGGTCCCAGTCACACAGTGGGAAAAAATTGAAAAAATCTAATAAAAAATATGCCGTATGAGAACGGGCACCGATATCTCTTCGAAATTGAAACGGTTAGAACCGAGGTGTTTAAGAGATCGTGTGCAAAATTTCAAGGCCCCAGGTTGTCCAGGCGCCTCGTGGCAGGTCCGTAAATTTGGTCACCTCGGCATTTTCAAAAATTGTTCGGGCTGCCAAATCTTCATTTGTGGTTCGATTCTCAAAAACCCCTACAAAAAAGTCGGCTTGAGGTATACTACATCTCCACTGGTTTCGAAGATAAACGAGTTTTAATTACTAAACTGCAACGGTCTCCGCGCCAAGATCGATGAGATTGCGGATTTTATGAGTCGGAAGAACATATTGGTCGCTGCGAACCAGAAGACAAAGCTGACCAACAACTGCAGCTTCCACAGTTGTCACGGATACAATGTGGATCACTCAAGGAATGGAGGTGGGGGATTGGCCTTCATGATACACCATTCGGTGCAATATAGACCCATCTTGCCTGCGCCTGGCGCTAGTGACCCCTGCAAGGAGTGCATGGGGATAGCAGTCAGGTCCTGTACTTCCGAGTTAGAACTGTACAACGTGTACATATCGCCGGTTGGTAGCTGTGCCCCAATTAATGGCCAAGCTTACAACCCCAACATAAGTGGGTTACTATCTGGCCATAATCGTCTGGTTCTAGGGGACTTTAATGCGCATCACACGTCATGGCATTCTCCCCTAGGTAACGACCAGCGAAGCATGAGTTTGGCAGAGCATATTGAAGGCTCCACGTTTTGCAAGGTAAATGAGGATGCCCCCACCAGGATTACGAGGAGGTGCAGCAGCTCGCCAGACATTTCCATAGCATTCCCTGATCTTCTGAGTGACCGATCGCGGCAAACCGTTTTCTCTTTGGGGTCAGAGCACCTCCCCATAATTCTCACCATCGACCGACCACCCGACTTCATAATCTCTGAGCGCCGGAAGAAGGCCGATTGGGCTGGCTTCAGAGAGTATACCAATCGCCGCTTCAGTGGACTCCCCCCCCCGTCCACATCAACATGGATCTCGAAGACTACATAGCACAACAACTGCCTTGCATGCCATCACCGCACACATTTGCCGTGGCTTCAACCAACTCAGGTCATGTGGTAAGATGGTCCTCGTGACACTGGACCTATTGAAGGCATTCGACATGGTCAGCCATGCCAAACGATTTGGGGGCATCGCCAACACGTCCCTCCAGCCGGGTCTGAAACGCAGGGTCGCGAATTATCTGCGTGGTCGCCTGTGGAATTTAGGGATAAGAAGTAGAAACACCGTAGAGTGAAACAGGGAGTTCCCTAAAGCGGAGTGGAGGTATCACTCCGCTTTAGCGAATTCCTTGTTTCAATCTACGGTGCTTCGAATTCGACTACACTGTTTAACCTCTACCTATCCTTCATTCCAAACCAAACTGCCCAGCCAGATCCACTCGACTCAGACCCAGACCAAGATCCCTGTGGACTCACCCCATCTGAGTCGCAGAGTTCCTGGGTCTTGACACACAAAAGAATCAAGCAGACGAAAGATGCAACACAACAAACTGCTACAACAACAATAAAATAGTCATTTGTTAACCGATTCTCTCGAAATTTGTCAGGAAGGTTTTTTCCTTAACTCCCAAAATAACTGGTGAGTTGCATAGAGATCGGTTCAGATTTAGATGTAGCTCTCATATATGTATATCGCACGATTTTCATTTCTGGAGCCACTGCAAGCGCGTTCATCGACCAATCTTCTCAAAATTTTGTACAATGCTTTCCTCGACGAGAAGTTTGCTCGAAATCGGTTCAGATTTAGATATAGCTCCCATATATATAGGTTCGTCCGATTTTGAGAAATTTTGGAATAAAGTTCTCATTTTTTAACTAATTCTCTCGAAATTTGGCAGGAAGGATTTTCTTATGACTCTCGACATTACTGGTGAATTCCATGGAAATCGGTTCAGATTTAGATATAGCTGCCATATATGTATATCGCCCGATTTTCATTTCTGGAGCCACTGCAAGCGCGTTTATCGACCAATATTCTCCAAATATGGTACAATGCTTTCTTCGACGACTACCACAATATCTAAGAAATTTGGTCGAAATCGGTTCAGATTTATACATAGCTCCCATATATATGTTCTTCATATTTGGACTAGTGGTTTTTTTCTCCCACTGTGTGTCGTTGGTCTTAAATTTCTTATCGGTCAGCTTTTTTTGATATGAGGGATGTATCCTCACTTCTCCTTAATTACACGGAAAAATGTTTACCCTAACATGTCCGCCGATGATGCTGATCGGCTGAGTTCGAATCCTGGCGAGAACATTAAACAAATTATCTGCATTGGTTATCCCCTACTAACATCAACAACACTTACGAGGTTCTATGCCAGGTACAAACTTCTCGCCGAGGGTTTCTCGAGAAAGGAGGTCCCATGCCACTGAGCTTAGACTTGACTTGATCAGCACTCATTTATATGTGAGGAATGTTCCATAATGCGATGTTCAAAGACAAACTTGCATGGGCTGAACTTAAGCGATAGAGCAAAGACCTCAATAATGTTAACAACACAATACTATAATTTTATTTAAATTTAATAAAACTGAAAATTTAAATATAAAATTTTAAGGCGATTTTAATTATTTCAAAGATTTTTGGAACCTTAGTTTTCGAAATGTTAGATTTTCAACCGAATTTAACTATAACTCAAACTTCAGAGAGCTATCTTAGAAATTTTGCAAGTCCCAGAACCGTATTTTTCTATTTTATTATTTACAGCTTCTTTTTCGCCTTCCGAATATAGGATTGATAGTAGAAATTCGAAAAGAGTATAACCATGCATAAGTTGTTGACTATTGCCACCCACATCCATGGTACATTCAAGTTGCACGGATTTCCCAGCACTAAAGGTACACTGAAATGATAGCCCAATAGAGCAAATTGTATCAACTGCATTTGGGTCACACGCCTCTTCCACTTTGACAGGTCGATGTTTAGCTTCAGCGATGCTACAAAGTAGTAGGTGTACATTACAGCATGGACCAGTGAGTTGAGGATACCGACTGCAGAGTAATGTGATGCTGGAATAATAGAAACAAAGAAAAAGGCATTACATTGGGGTGGACAGAACTTTGGACACCTACAACAATGAGTTTAAGTACCGAAGTAAAAAAAATCAGACTATATGCACTAGAGCAGGGGTGCGCAAGACTAAAATTTTCTTTACGCTAGTGTTGATGCTCCATTCACACATATTTTTGTTCTCTTGGCTTCAGCCGTTGTTGAGACAGCAACAAATTTACGCATCATTTTTATACCCTCCACCATAGAATGGGGGTATACTAATTTCGTCATTCTGTTTGTAACACCTCGAAATATGCGCCTGAGACCCCACAAAGTATATATATTCTTGATCGTCATGCCATTTTAAATCGATCTAGACATGTCCCTCCGTCTGTCCGTCCGTCTGCCCATCCGTCTGTCCGTCCGTCTGTCTGTCGAAAGCACGCTAACTTTCGAAGGAGTAAAGCTTCCCGCTTAAAATTTTGCACAAATACTTTTTTATTAGTGTATTTCGGTTGGTATTGTAAATGGGCCAAATCGGTCCATGTTTTGATATAGCTGCCATATAAACCGATCTGGGATCTTGACTTCTTGAGCGTCTAGAGGGCGCAATTCTCGTTCGATTTGAATGAAATTCTGCACGTAGTGTTTTGGTATCACTTCCGACAACTGCGCTAAGCATAGTTCAAATCGGTCCATGTTTTAATATAGCTGCCATATAAACCGATCTGGGGTCTTGACTTCTTGAGCCTCTAGAGGGCGCAATTCTCGTCCGATTTGAATGAAATTTTGTACGTGGTGTTTTGGTATTATTTCCAACAACTGAGCTAAGTATGGTTCAAATCGGTCCATGTTTTGATATAGCTGTCATATAAACCGATCTGGGGTCTTGACTTCTTGAGCCTCTCAAGAAGCAAAATCGGGAGATAGGTTTATATGGGAGTTGTATCAAACTATTGATCGATTCAGACCACATGAGACACGTGTGTTGAAGATCATGAGAGAAGCCGTTGTACAAAATTTCAGCCAAATCGGATAAGATTTGTGCCCTATAGTGGTTCAAGAAATCAAGATCCAAGATCGGTTTATATGGCAGCCATATAAAAACATGGACCAATACGACCCTATTACAATCCCGACCTACCGACCTACACTAATAAGAAGTATTTGTGCGAAATTTCCAGCTGTTAGCTTTACTCCTTCGAAAGTGAGTGTGCGGTGGACAGACGAACTAACGGACGGACGGACAGATAGACGGACGGACGGACGGATGGACAAACGGACGGACGGATGGACGGACGGATGGACAGACGGACGGACAGACAGACGGACAGATGGACGGACAGAAGGACGGACGGACAGACAAACAGACGGACAGACAAACAGACGGACGGATAGACGGACGGACAGACAGACAGACGCATAGACAGACGGTCAGACGGACGGACAGACGGACGGACAGACGGACGGACAGACGGGCGAACAGACGAACGGACATATGGACGGACAGACAAACAGACGGACGTACGGACGGACAGACGGACGTACAGACGGGCGGACAGACGGACGGACAGACGGACGGACACATGTACGGTCAGACGGACTGACACATGTACGGTCAGACGGACGGATATACTTTATGAGGTCTCAGTCAAATATTTCGAGTAGTTACAAACAGAATGACGAAATGAGTATACCCCCATCCTATAGTGGTGGCTATAAAAATAAATAGAGACATCTTAGTAATTCTTTTTGAATTTTGTAAAAAAGTGTCCAAAAATAGATTCTGCACGAATTTTGTACAAAAATCCCCATAATACCTCTTTCGGGCAATGATGGTTCCAAAATGGGCAAATTAAAAATATTTGGGAGTAGAGCACGAATCTGACATCCACATTTGGGGCAAAATTTCCGAAGGCCATCCCGCCTTTTATGGGTCAAGACTTTAAATCGAGAGATCGATCTAAATGGTACCTATATCCAAATCTGGACCGATCTGGGTGGTCTTCAAGGAGGATATCGAGGGGCCTAACACAACTCACTGTCATAAATTTCAACGAAATCGAACAATGAATGCGCCTTTTATGGGCCCATGACCGAGTGAGTGATCGAGTGATGGGACTATATTGCAGCTGTATCCAAATCAGAGCCAAATTGAAAAAAAAAAAACAATGATAAAAGAGCTTAGCACCACTCACTGTCTCAAATTTCAGCAAAATCGAATAATAAATGTGTCTGAGATTTCAAATCGAGAAATCGGTCAATATGGGGTCTATATCAAGTCCGATACTGCCCATCTTACGAAACATAAACTGCGCATGGACACAAACAAATCTGTGCAAAGTTTCAACTCACTTACTCTATGTTTAAAGACTGTAACGTGATTTCAACAGACAGACGGACATGGCTAGATCGTCTTAGATTTGTACGACGATCAAGAATATATATGCAATGAATATTTCGATTTTTTTGCAAAAGGAATGACAAAATGAATATATCACCATCCTTCGGTGGTAAGTATAAAAAGTGGGGGGGTGGAGAAAGGACAGAGCCTTTTGGTACTCGTGGGGTCAATCTATATTCGTCAGCTGAGAACCCATTTACAACAACTCTTATAGTGCGATATCTGAGAAAACTACATATAAATCGGGCAAAGTTATTACCGAAACCAAAAGCGACAGGTTTTGAAAGGAGTGCACCGTTCCAAACCCCATCAAATGCCTTGGAGATATCAAGAGCCACGACCTAAGTCTCACAGAAGTAGTGAATAAACTCCTACTTTCAGACAGGAATGCCATCAGGTCATCTGTGGAGCGATCTCTGCGAACACATATGAAAGCCTCTGCTAAATTTCATACAAATCGGTTCAGATTTAAGTACTCTCAATCTACAGTCCAATAATTGACCTTCGGCTACTATCTTTTTATACCCTTCGTGGGATGGGGGTACATTTATCTAGTCATTCCGTTTGTAACTCCTCGAAATATTGATCTAAGATCCCATAAAGTATACATATTCTTGATCGTCTTGACATTCTGAGTCGATCCAGCCATGTCCGTCCGTTTTTCGAAATCACGAAATCGGTCGAACGCGTAAAGCTAGCCGCTTGAAATTTTGTACAGATACTTATTATCGATGTAGGTCATCGGGGATTGTAAATGGGCCATACCGCTTCAGATTTGGATGTAGCTACCATATATATCGATCTCCCGATTTGACTTCCTAAACCCCTGGAAGCCACAATTTTTGTCCGATTTGGCTAAAAATTAGCGAAAACTATTCTGTTATGACTTCCAACAACTGTGCTAAGAACGGACCAATCGGTCAATAACCTGATATAGCTCCCATATAAACCGATCTTCTGGTTTCACTTCCTGATTCCCTGGAAACCACAATTTTGTCTGATTTGGCTAAAGGTTTGCACTTAGTGTTGCGTTTATGATTTTCAATAACTGTGTCAAGTATGGTTGAAATGGACATATAACCAGATATATTGTAGCTCCCATATAAACCGATCTCCCGATTTGACTTCTTGAGCCCCTGGAAGCCGCAGTTTTAATCCGATTTGGCTGAAATGCATGTGGTGTCCTTTTATGACTTTCAACAACTGTATTGAATAAAGTCCAAATCGGTCTATAATGTGGTATAGCTCCCATATAAACCGATTTCCCGATTTTATTTCCTGAGTCCTTACAAGCCGTAATTTTTGTCCGATGTAGCTGAAATTCTGCATGTGATATTCTGTTAGGGCTTTCAACAAGTGTGCTAAGTACCGTCCAAATCGGTCTATAACCTGATATAGCTTCCATATAAAACGATCTCCCGATTTACTTTCTTCAGCCCTTACAAGCCGTAATTTTAGTCCGATTTGGCTAAAATTTTGCAGACAGTGTTCTGTTATGACTTCTAATAACTGTATCAAATACTGTCCAAATCGGCCTATAACCTAATATAGCTCCTATATAAACCCATCTCCCGATTTGACTTCTTGAGCCTTTACAAGGCGCAATTCTTATCCAATTTAGCTGAAATTTGGCACGTAGTGTTCCGTCATGACTTCCAACAACTGTGTCAAGTACGGTCCAAATCGGTCTATAACCTGATATAGCTCCCATATAAACCAATCTCCCGATTTGACTTCTCGAGTCCTTACAAGCCGCAATATTTGTCCGATTTGACTGAAATTTTGCAGTTTTCTGCTACGACTTCCAATAACTGTCCTTCATGCCCTTCAAATGCCCTTCAACTTCAAGTTTAGTTTGTGTACATTTTCAGCAGAATCCATGGTGGTGGGTTGCCAATATTCGGCCCGGCCAAACTTAGCACACTTTTACCTGTTACATGCTAGTTACGACTTATTTATATTTTTTTGCTGCTTACCAAAAAATTGTGAGCCATAGGTATATGTAGCTAATATCATTATCGAATGGTGATACACATGTAACAAGGATATTTGATTATATTTTTTTCTCAGCACAAAAAATGCCTGCAACAAACCATATGAAATTGCATATACCATAGAAACAAAATATTCCATCTTTTCCTACCGTATCAAGGAGGTCCAAAAATTTTGAGAGCAAATACAGCAAATAAGGTAGACGTAACTTCAGCGTGACACTTCTTACATCGCTGGGATCATAGCTTTCGCAAAGCAAACTGAAATCAGGTCTCATGTAGGTATCACGCAATGATATCCAGCAAATGTATGAATTGAGTACAACTTGAAACACATCATAGATCTGCATTGTACGCTCCAATTTAAAAGGTTTGCGGTTCTTCATTAATTTGGGTCCCACTTTGAGCACCATTACAAAGTAGAGGGCAATAGTTCCTACCATCAAATATGGGCTGCCAAAAATTGGGTGAGTGGTAATACGTTTGTCTAAACAAAAAAAAAAGAAAACTTGTAAATATTATAGAGAACAAGAATATCAAGCCTAACTCAATCCATACACTATGGTCGATAGAAGTATGGAATAACAGATTAGCGGTTTCTATTATAAACTAGTAAGGAAAGACAAAAGTTGGACGGTGTCGACCATATAATACCCTACAGCCAACCTATATTTTTATACCCACCACCGAAGGATGGGGGTATATTCATTTTGTCATTCCGTTTGCAACACATCGAAATATCCATTTTCGACCCTATAAAGTAAAAATATCCATTTTCTTGATCAGCGTAAAAATGTAAGACGATCTAGACATGTCCGTCCGTCTGTCCGTCTGTCTGTTGAAATCACGCTACAGTCTTTAAAAATAGAGATATTGAGCTGAAATTTTGCACAGAATCTTTTTTTGTCCATAAGCAGGTTAAGTTCGAAGATGGGCTATATCGGACTATATCTTGATATAGCCCCCATATAGACCGATCCGCCGATTTAGGGTCTTAGGCCCATAAAAGCCACATTTATTATCCGATTTTGTTGAAATTTGGGGCAGTGAGTTGTGTTAAGTCCATCGACATCCCTCGTTAATTTGGCCCAGATCGGATCAGATTTGGATATAGCTGCCATATAGACCGATTCTGCGGTTAAGGGTCTTAGGCCCACAAAAGCCACATTTATTATCCAATTTTGATGAAATTCGGGACAGTGAATTGTGTTAAGTCCATCGACATCTTTCGTTAATTTGGCTCAGATCGGTCTAGATTTGGATATAGCTGCCATATAAATCGATCCTCAGATTTATGGTGTAAGGCCCATAAAAGCCACATTCATTATCCGATTTTGCTGAAATTTGCGACAGTGAGTTGTGTTAGGCCCTTGGACATCCTTCGTCAATTTGGCTCAGATCGGTCCAGATTTGGATATAGCTGCCATATAGACCGATCCTCCGATTTCGGGTCTAAGGCCCATAAAAGCCACATTTATTATCCGATTTTGTTGAAATTTGGGGCAGTGAGTTGTGTTAGGCCCTTCGACATCCTTCGTCAATTTGGCTCAGATCGGATCAGATTTGGATATAGCTGCCATATAGATCGATCCTCAGATTTATGGTGTAAGGCCCATAAAAGCCACATTCATTATCCGATTTTGCTGAAATTTGGGACAGTGAGTTGTCTTAGGCCCTTCGACTTCCTTCGTTAAATTGGCTCAGATCGGATCAGATTTGGATATAGCTGCCATATAGACCGATCCTCCGGTTAAGGGTCTTAGGCCCACAAAAGCCACATTTATTATTCAATTTTGATGAAATTCGGGACAGTGAATTGTGTTAAGTCCATCGACATCCTTCGTTAATTTGGCTCAGATCGGTCTAGATTTGGATATAGCTGCCATATAGATCAATCCTCCGATTTATGATGTAAGGCCCATAAAAGCCACATTCATTATCCGATTTTGCTGAAATTAGGGACAGTGAGTTGTGTTAGGCCCTTTGACATATTTCTTCAATTTGGTTCAGATCGGTTCAGATTTAGATATAGCTGCCATATAGACCGATTTCTTGATTTATGGTTTTGGACCCATAAAATGCTCATTTATTATCCGATGTCGCCGAAATTTGGAACAGTGAGTTAAGTTAAGCCCCTTGACATACTTCTGAAATATCGCACAGATCGGTACAGATTTGGATATAGCTGCCATATAGACCGATATCTAGGTTTTAGGTCTTGGGGCCATAAAAGACGCATTTATTGTCCGATGTCGCTGAAATTTGACACAGTGAGTTTGGTTAGGCTCTTCGACGTCCTTCTTCAATTTTGCCCAGATCGGTCCAGATTTGGATATAGCTGCCATGTAGACCGATATCTCGATTTAAAGTCTTGGCCCCATAAAAGGCGCATTTATAATCCGATTTCACTGAAATTTGACACAGCGACTTATGTTCGGCTTTTCGACATCCGTGTCGTATATATTGTAGTTCAGATCGGTATGAGGTATATGAGTATAAGCTATGAAATATTCACCGAATTTTGATGAAAGGTGGTTTACATATATACCCGGGGTGGTGGGTATCCAAAGTTCGGCCCAGCCGAACTTAACGCCTTTTTACTTGTTTTCACTTTTATTGTTCGTAAAATCTTATTTTGCCTTTGTTGAATTTCTTCAATGTTTGTCTTTGAAGCCGGATTCCATACCTCCAAATAGGTTTGATCATTTGGTTATACAAAACAACTTTATTCTTAATGGAAACCCTGTCACCCAGTTAGAGCCAGAAAAGTTGTGTAAATTTTAACTTCATTTCTGGTTTTTTCTTTTTGACCAATAGCTCCCATGTAAATCGATCTCCCGATTTGACTTTTTGGAACCTTACAGTCTGCGATTTTTATCCGATTTTGGTGAAATTTTGCAAGCAGTGCAAAATTTCACCCATATAAACCGATCTCCCGATTTGACTTCTTGAGCCCTTATAAGCCGCAGTTTTTGTCTGATGTGCCAGAAATTTTGCATGTACTGTCCTGTTATGACTTTCAAGAACTGTGCTAAGTAAAGTCAAAATCGGTCTATAAACTGATATAGCTCCCGATACCCCGATTTGACTTCTTGAGTCCTTACGAGACGCAGTTTTGGCCCGATTTGGCTGAAATTTTGCATGTAGTGTTCTGTTATGGCTATGAATTATTGTACTACGTAACGTCTAAATCGGTCCATAACCTGATATAGTTCCCATATAAACCGATCTCCCGATTTGATTACTGCAGCCCTTACAAGCCGCAATTTTTGTCCCATTCGGCTCAAATTTTGCAGATAGTGTTCTGTTATGACTTCCAACAACTGTAGCAAGTAAAGTCCAAATCGGTCTATAGACTTCCATATACACCGATACCCCGATTTTGCTTTTTGAGTCCTTACAAGCCGCAGCTTTTGCCCGATTTGGCTGAAATTTTCCATGGTGTGTTCCGTTAAGACTATCAACAACTGTACTACGTATCGTCTAAATCAGTTCATAACCTGGTATAGCACCTTTATAAACCGATCTCCCGTTTCACTGCTTGAGCCCTTACAAGCCGCAATTTTTGTCACGAAAGCGTTCGAACGCGTAAAGCTAACCATTTTTAATTTTGCTCAGATAGTTAATATTGATAATGGTCGTTGGGGTTGCAAATGGGCCATATCGGTTCACATTTAGATATAGTTCCCATATAAACCGATCTCCCGATTTGACATCTTGAGCCCTTACAAGCCTCAATTTTTGTCCGATTTGGCTGAAATTTTGCATATAGTGTCCGACACAAAAACCCATCTCCCGATTTGACTTCTTGAGTCCTTACAAGCCGCAATTTTTGTCCGATTTGGCTAAAATTGGACAGATGGTGTTCTGTTATGACTTCAAACAACTGAGCCAAGTACGGTCCAAATCGATCTTTAACCTGATATAACTCCCATATAAACCGATCTCCCGATTTGACTTCTTGATTGGACTAAAATTTTGAAAATAGTGTTCTGTTATGATTTCCAACATCTGTACCAAGTAAGGTCCAAATCGGTACATAATCCCATCGGCCATGGTATAGTTCCCATAAAAACCGATCTACCGATTTCACTTCTTGAGTCGCAATTTTTGTCCGATTTAGTCTGAATTTTTTCATGCGGTGTTCTGTTACGATTATTAACAACTGTGCCAAGTACGATCCAAATCGGTCTATAACCTCATATAGCTCCCATATAAACCGGTTTTTCGATTATCCTTGTTCGGTTCGTTGGAGCTTGAATTTTTGCTGTTTTGACAGAAGTTTGGTATGTAGAATAAAATTATGCCCCTTAAATAAATTTAGTTTGTATAAATTTTAGCAAACTCCATGGTGGTGGGTTCCCAAGCAGAAAAACTTCATAAATAGATCAATGGTGGAGCTTATAAAGGGAAATTTTTTAGCTATTATCTTTTTGGCAACACTGGATTAAACAGCTCACGCACGTTTCGTATTATGTTTCACTACCAAACATCTTTAGTTTAAACAGCTCACGCACGTTTCGTATTATGTTTCACTATCAAACATCTTCAGTTTAGTTTAGTCTATAAAACAGCTCACAGTCTCATGGTCTCACAGCTCACGCACGTTTCGTGTTTTGTTTCACTATCAAACATCTTCAGTTTGGTCTATAATTTAACCATGAATCGCCTTACAAACGAACAATTCTAGCAAATTTTTGAATTTTTTTTATCAAAAATGCGCGTTTTGTTAATAGAGATCATCTCACGCTTCTCCCATTACAGCGACGAAGCTTATTTTTGCTTCAATGGGTATGTAAATAAGCAGAATTGCCGATTTTGGAGTGAAAATCAGCCAGAAGCAATGCAAGAGCTACCTATGCATCTAGAAAAAGTCACAGTTTGATGCGGTTTATGGGCTGGTGATACCATTGGACCGTACTTCTTCAAATATGATGCGAATCGTAACGTATCTGTGAATGATGAGCGCTACCGTGAGATGATATCCAACTTTTTTTTTGCCCAAAATACAGGAGCTCGACTTGCATGACATGTGGTTTCCACAAAACGGTGCCACGTGCCACACAGCACGCGTAACAATGGACTTATTGAGAGGCGAGTTCGGGGAACATTTTATTTCACTTTCGGGACCGGTCAATTGGCCGCCTTTGGACTATTTTTTGTGGAACTATGTTAAAGCTCATGCCTATACAGACAAGCCCGCTTCAATTGAGGCATTGGAAGACAACATTGAAGTATTTATTCGTGAGATACCGGCCGAAATGTTGGAAAAAATATGTCAATATTGGACTAAGCGTAGCATTTACGACGCAGTCACGGTTAACATTTGCATGATATAGTCTTCAAACTTTGAATTATTGGGTTGCCCAAAAAGTAATTGCGGATTTTTCATATAGTCGGCGTTGACAACTTTTTTCACAGCTTGTGACTCTGTAATTGCATTCTTTCTTCTGTCAGTTATCAGCTGTTACTTTTAGCTTGCTTTAGAAAAAAAGTGTAAAAAAAAGTATATTTGATTAAAGTTCATTCTAAGTTTTATTAAAAATGGATTTACTTTCTTCTAAAAAAAACCGCAATTACTTTTTGGGCAACCCAATATAATGACCGTACTATTGATTCAAATAAACATTTCGAGCAATTCTCTGAATTTTATGTTTTTTTTGAAAAACTTTCATATGGTTCTAAAAAAATCAACCTTTATAAAATTCGTCTCGGTCGAACTTAGCACGATTTGACTTGCTTCACACTGGTACTTAAATCATAAATACGTAACCTAGGCGAAAACTCTCCACAAAATCCAGCGTCGTTTGCAGAGCCATTGCAATAGCACTCATTATGGTTCTGGTGTGGTTAATAAAAGCTTCTGCCCCAGATGATGTTCTTAATTGCACTGAAATTTTACGACTACATTTCCTTTTATCAACCAATTCAAGTAAAAATCAAAACATACAGATTGAATGAAATCAAAGTTTAATTTATGGATTTTCCTTAAAAGAAACTAACCTTAGAGTTCAG